>NC_137879.1:37400481-37650481 GCF_963924005.1 Protomyctophum bolini
CGGAGACATTTTCATTATCAGTCACTATAGCCTTCCAGAGTCCTAGAATGTAACAATAGGTTCACATGTTCTGCAACTACTGCTGTCTGAAGTTAGAAACATGAATACTACAGCAGGAACACAAATGCCTTTTATTATATTTATATTTATTTATTATATTATATGCACATAATAGCTTGTTTCAGTACATAGCCTATCAATATAGTCACCCAAATCAATGTGCACCCAAATGTTAATAGAAAATAGAAAAAAATAAAATAGAAATGTTGAATAGGAGAAGAGGTAGAAACCTGATTGTGTCCACCTTGATGCATTAATATAATTCAACCATCATCACTCCATGTCACCCTCAATAAATATATGTGAAGCCACAAGCCGACTATGGTCCTGCATGGTTCTCTAATAGGCACACTGGTGTAAGGGTGATATAGCCTACAACCAGCAAACCCCTTCGTACAGTATACAATTCTTCCATGGTCCTTCGAGCACGGATCACCCTGCCATCAGAGATGGACCGGAGTCCCCCTCCCCAGCTCCACTGCCACCATCGGCGCAGCAGCGACCATGGGCCCCAGCCCCCCAGCAGCCATGGCCCTCAGCTGCTGCTGGGGAGCTGGGGGAGTGGGGGCCATGGCTGCTAGGGGGGGCTGGGGGCCATGGCTGCTGCTGGGAGCTGGGGGAGTGGGGGCCATGGCTGATGGGGAGCTGGGGGCCATGGCTGCTGTTGGGGAGCTGAGGACCCTGACATGCTGTGAATGCTGGACCCTATAGAGCCCAGACATGCTCCTATGTAAGGCTTGAATTGATATATTAATATATTAATAATATATTTAATTGAATCCTATAGAGCCCTGAATGCTATTTCAGAGCCCTATAGACCTACATGACGAAAGTGCTGGACCCTATAGAGCCCTGACATGCAGTGAATGCTGGACCCTATAGAAACCCTGAAATGCTGTGTGACTGCTGGACCCTATAGAGCCCTGACATGCTGTGAATGCTGGACCCTATAGAGCCCTGAAATGCATTGAATGCTGGACCCTATAGAGCTCTGACATGCTGTGAATGCTGGACCCTATAGAGCCCTGAAATGGCTGCTGGGGAGCTGGGGGCCATGGCTGCTGCTGGGGAGCTGGGGGAGTGGGGGCCATGGCTGCTGGGGGGCTGGGGGCCATGGCTGCTGCTGGGGAGCTGGGGGAGTGGGGGCCATGGCTGCTGGGGAGCTGGGGGGCATGGCTGCTGCTGGGAGCTGGGGGAGTGGGGGCCATGGCTGCTGGGGAGTGGGGGCCATGGCTGCTGCTGGGAGCTGGGGGAGTGGGGGCCATGGCTGCTGGGGAGCTGGGGGCCATGGCTGCTGCTGGGAGCTGGGGGAGTGGGGGCCATGGCTGCTAGGGAGCTGGGGGCCATGGCTGCTGTTGGGGAGCTGAGGGCCCTGACATGCTGTGAATGCTGGACCCTAGAGAGCCCAGACATGCTCCTAATTTAAGGATTGAATTGAATCCTATAGAGCCCTGAATGCTATTTCAGAGCCCTATAGACCTACATGACGAAAGTGCTGGAACCTATAGAGCCCTGACATGCAGTGAATGCTGGACCCTATAGAAACCCTGAAATGATGTGACTGCTGGACCCTATAGAGCCCTGACATGCTGTGAATGCTGGACCCTATAGAGCCCTGAAATGCATTGAATGCTGGACCCTATAGAGCTCTGACATGCTGTGAATGCTGGACCCTATAGAGCCCTGAAATGGCTGCTGGGGAGCTGGGGGCCATGGCTGCTGCTGGGGAGCTGGGGGAGTGGGGGCCATGGCTGCTGGGGAGCTGGGGGCCATGGCTGCTGCTGGGAGCTGGGGGAGTGGGGGCCATGGCTGCTGGGGAGTGGGGGCCATGGCTGCTGCTGGGAGCTGGGGGAGTGGGGGCCATGGCTGCTGCTGTGGAGCTGAGGGCCCTGACATGCTGTGAATGCTGGACAACATAACGACATGCGACACATAATGTACTGTACAGTACGGCTCACCTTAACGACATGCGACACATAATGTACAGTACAGTACAGTACGGCTCACCTATAACGACATGCGACACATAATGTACAGTACAGTACGGATCACCTATAACGTCATGCGACACATAATGTACAGTACAGTACAGTACGGCTCACCTATAACGACATGCGACACATAATGTACAGTACAGTACGGCCATGGCTGCTGGGGGGCTGAGGGCCATGGCTGCTGGGGGGCTGGGGCCCATGGTCGCTGCTGCGCCGATGGTGGCGGTGGAGCTGGGGAGGGGGACTCCGGTCCATCTCTGATGGAAGGGTGATCCGTGCTCGAAGGACCATGAAAGAATTGTATACTGTACGAAGGGGTTTGCTGGTTGTAGGCTATATCACCCTTACACCAGTGTGCCTATTAGAGAACCATGCAGGACCATAGTCGGCTTGTGGCTTCACATATATTTATTGAGGGTGACATGGAGTGATGATGGTTGAATTATATTAATGCATCAAGGTGGACACAATCAGGTTTCCTCTTCTCCCATTCAACATTTCTATTTTTTTTTTTCCTATTTTCTATTAACATTTGGGTGCACATTGATTTGGGTGACTATTGATAGGCTATGTACTGAAACAAGCTATTATGTGCATATAATATAATAAATAAATATAAATATAATAAAAGGCATTTGTGTTCCTGCTGTAGTATTCATGTTTCTAACTTCAGACAGCAGTAGTTGCAGAACATGTGAACCTATTGTTACATTCTAGGACTGATAATGAAAATGTCTCCGACAGTATAGTGCAGCATTTTGGCCACAGAAAGAGTAATCTTCAAGATAGAGAGGTCATCTTGGGCTTAAATTGAAGCTTAAGGATATGGGAAGTTTTCTATATACAAGTGAGGCAGTTATATTCACCCTAATGTGCTGGAAAATAACCATCTTTGTTGTTATTTGTTAAACGGACAGTGTATATTTTTGTGTTTCTGAGGATGATGTAGGTCATATTTAAGAATACAATGGTAGATAGCCCCAAAATCCTATTCTGCTACTTACCCCTATGTGTCAAGATACTACATGACAAATTTTAGACTACCAAGTCAATTTTTGTAATTTTAGTGAATTAATGTATGCCTTTACACAATTTCGCCAGAGCCATATACCAAAAAGGGGGGTTTGAGGTGATAACCACTAAAAAGCTGCCAGTCAGCAAGGTCTATCATATCAAAACCTAATCTAGGGATGTATAGGAATAAAAAAATCACAACTAAACTTTGCCGCCTTTTCGGTACCGATATCTCGTCCGGCCCAAGGACTAATTATCTTATTCTTCATCATCGTTGCCTCGTGGAGTCTGTGAGTACTGTGGTGACAGTTTCTGCATATCATGGAAATCTTGTGTGTGAGAGAGAGAGAGAGAGAGAGAGGGAGGGAGGGGGAGGGGTGTCTTAACTTCACAGCTCTGCCGATGGCTAGAGCAAATTGAGCAATGAGTGAGGGAGAGAGAGAGAGGGGTGTGTCTTGGTACTTCACACAGCTCAAGTAGCGAGAGACCTGCATTCCACAAATTCTTGATACTTGATACCCAACAGCTGGAGCAATTAAGGCACTCGGGAAGGGAGGGGAGGCGCTCCTTCCCCCCCTCCCTTCTCTAGCTGCTGCTCGCCTCAGAGCACTGGCTCAGAGGTAGTGTTAAATCAGGTTTTAGAAAGCAACTCGCGGGCCAGAAGCGACGTCGCGGGCCGCATCCCTGGTGTATAGCCTATATGGAGAAGATAATTATGCAGACAGAATGTCAACATTATAAGCTACCAGACTGCAGGCAAATGGAGATGTTTACTGTATATGCAAGGACAACAGAAGAGAACCCTAAAGCAATAGGCCTGCAATGATGAAAACAGCCATCATCGAGGTTGAAGCTTTTCACCCGATCAATATAAAGGTCATTCCGATCAGGACTGCAGTGTTTACGGCCGAGTATAGGCTATAGCCTATACTAGGAAACAGTACATGCCGTATATTATATCTCCAAGCCCTTGACTTGAGATATATCATCGGCAAAAAAGGCTCCCAAATGCATGAAACATGCATGCGCTGTTATTAATAGAGCATATTAATTAAGGCGACGCGGTCAATAAGTCAATAGACAGATTGACAACATTAGCCCGTGTGCTACATTTGAGCCCAAATATGCCTCATATAAGTGCTATATTATTATTTCTGATGAATGCTTAATAAGCCATGGAATCTCCCTCTTTGACAGTCGCACGTGAAGCCGCGTTACCCCCCCCCCCCCCTCCACCCCACCCCCACTCACGATTTCAAATTCACCATAGCATGATATAATATACTTCCTCGTACTACGGTATACAGTGTAATGTCATGTATGTGTATCATGCATGCAAAAACATATGATGAGAAATACACGTGCAAAAAAATAACTAGAAGTTCAGCTATATATGAATCTAAATATCAACAACACCACCAGTGCTCATTTATTTGGGAGCCCTGCGGGCCAGCCTTGCGTGTGTGTATAGCCTATACTGTGTGTGTGTGTGTGTGTGTGTGTGTGTGTGTGTGTGTGGGTGTGTGTGGGTGGGTGAGGATGGGTGCCACTCTGTGCCTGTCTGTGACGGTGGGACTGACGTGACGTCACGTCACGTGGACAAACTCCTAGAGCTAGAGGCAGCTGATGGTATAAAAATCAAACCCGTGTGAACTGAGTGGTGCAACTCCCCTCTCCCCCCCTCCTCTCTCTCTCTCTCTCTCTCTCTCTCTCTCTGTGTCTCTCTCTCTCTCTCTCTCTCTCTCTCTCTCATTTAATAGCAGGCAACAGTGCAGCACTAATACTATCTCTCTCTGGCACAACAGCACCCCTACTGGTAGTCAGTCATACTGTCATGAACACACATAATAAGGTGAACTCAAAAAACACCTCTGACGCGCTGCTGTGCACGAGCTGTTACAATGCTAATACATATACGTTTATTATTATTATAAACATACTTTATAATAATAATAATAAAAAAGGTGCAATCCGCAACAGATGTTTTAAAGGACAACTTTAGTTTTTTTTTTTTCAACCAAGGTTCATGTTTTAGGTTGAGTAAAAGATGAGTGTTATTTTTTATTTTATTTGCTGGTTTCTTTCGTTTTAGCGATTTTAACTATTTTTGACAGGGGGGTTGGCATTCGAACATGGGACTACATAATGTATTTTTTTTACATATACTTTTTTAGCGATTTCTTATTTTTTATTTACTATAGTCCTACTAGACCCCCAGGAAATGAAAAAAAAAACACTCATCTTTTACTTTCTCTAATAACCTAAAACATGAACCTTGGTTGAACCTTTAAATACTACTAATTTAAATACTACTAATTTAAATACTACTAATTTAAAAGTAGGCGTCATGTCTTGCCAGATCACAGGCATGCAGATCCCTGTTGCCACTCCACAAGGAACGCTACTTTAGAAAATGAAACGAGCCTAGAGGCCGATCGGAATGTTTTCCTTGACTGCGTCTGCATGCTGGACATGATCCAACACAACGCAACGTCCTGATATAATCGCATGGTATAAGAGACACTTTCTCTACAGACACGGTCACTGAAACTTATCATAAAATACATTTAAAACAGCCATTAATTCATCAATGATGTTTATATAATATAGAACATGTTTTGAGTGATTTTCAAGTATAGGCTATACCGACCGCACTTTGCCAAACGATGGCTCCGTGCCGAGTTCCAACTGTCTCTAAACGTATAGAATTCAGTACAATACGTTCTATAAACATTATTGATGACTATATTAAGTCAAGTTTAGTTTAATTTAGTCCTGAGGGCCCCTCCTATGTACAGCGTTCGTCCCCACACATGTCATTGACAATGACAGGAGAAATTAGGTCAAATATGACTGATGTCTGATATGTAAATCTGTGACATTAAATGATATGTAAATGATATGTAAATGATATGTAAATCTGTGACATTAAATGCCATTGACAATGAAGGGACATTTTACGTCATATGTAGATATGTACGATGGCAAGAGCGCCCCTCACTTCACACGGGTGTGATTTTTTTTTTTTAATGAATGAAAGCTGGTGTATTGCGATTATTATAGGCTATGTTGCCCCCCCCCCCCCCCCCCTATATTCCCTGCATGATGATTGATTGATTGATTGATTGATTGATTGAATATGATGTATATTTTACCCTCACTAAAAACGCCGGGACAACGCTCCACACGTCCCAAACTCTTCTCCCTTCTGGCTCCAAAACTGTGGAATGCACTTCCCATTGCAGTCAGAACTGCAGCATCACTCCCAATCTTCCGCCGTAGTTTGGAAACCCACCTTTTCAGACTCCATCATGGCCCCATACCCCACCCCCTTAGATAGCAATTCTGTAGACTTAGATAGCATTTGATACAGACTTATAGCATGTTATGTAAACAGCATAAGTGCATTGTATGTAGTCATAGCACGTCATAGTACATAATGTATATCATAGTAGTATAGATGTATAGCTTATTTCATTATAGATATTCCACTGTTACTTTCTTAGCTTACACATGTTTCATGATAAATGTTTTTATGTGATGTATTCCCCATGCTTTTTGTTCTTGCTTAATGTAAGTCGCTCTGGATTTAGAGCGTCTGCTAAATGCCTAAATTGTAAATTGTAAATTGTATATTTTGATAGCTTATGCCTCTCAGCATATCTCATAATTGTACACATAACACTTCGGCCTATAGGAGGTCACACGCAGAGAAGCCTGAGTGAAGAGGTCATTTAGAATAGCAAGTCACTAAGATAGCCTAGAGCCAAATTCCAATACCCCAAATCTCGGCCACTCGCTCACTCACACTCGCTCACTCCAGCATGGTGGTGTTACGGTGAAATTGGTGACCTGCTGAAATAATGTGAAAATCTTGCAGACGTCACATAATGTCAGCGTCCGAATGAAAATCGTTGCAGTTTGTTCATTAGCAAAGTTCAACCTATAGCGGTATTCAGGCCACATATTTAAAGACCTCCATGTAGTCGTGTGAAGTCCACAAGATGGTAACATATTTAAAGACCTCCATGTAGTTGTGTGAAGTCCACAAGATGGTAACATATTTCGGCAGGTCACCAATTTCACCATACTTTGCCATGCTGTAGTGACCGAGTGGGAGTGAGCGAGTGGCTGAGATTTTGGGTATTGGAATTTGGCTCTAGGGACACTTTAAGATAGTCGGTGTGCAACAGCTGTGAGATCCTGCTATATAGTGGACATTGTGAGGTTTTACCACACTGAAGAATGCTTTGAAGATAAGACCACCTGTGGTACTTGTTGACAAGAGGCAATAGAGCCTTAAGGGTCCACACACACCCCCCCCCCCCCCCCCACCCACATGTGTTTGGCCACAAAGCAAAGGGGGAGTGGTGAAGGGTCTCCTTCACCATCCCCCCACACCCCGCCCCTCCCCTCCATACGTTTAACAGTATAGGCACCAGGACTTCACACTCGGAACCAGTTACCAGACCAGGAGTCAGACACTGAGGACACTGAGGACAGGACACTGAGGACACTGAGGACAGGACACTGAGGACAGGACAATGGACGTCCTCTTCAATCTGCTGCTGCTCTGCCTCTGTTCTGCTTTTGCTGACGCAGAGGACAGAACCTTCAACGAGGAGGTAAAGAGAGAGAGAGAGAGAGAGAGAGAGAGAGAATTTTATTTACTTTCAAGTTTCAACAATGAGACAGAAGACTTTCTGTCTGCCTGGGGGGAGGGGGGTGCACTGTGTGTGTGTGTGTGTTTGTGTGTGTGTGTGTGTGTGTGTGTGTGTGTGTGCACTTTACTCCAGATGGCTGTGTGTGTGCGTGCGTTTGTTTCACAAATGCAGATGGTTGGGTTAAATGCTAACTTTTGTAGACAGGATTGTTCTTATTTTCGAGAGGCGCTAGCCCCTCCTATGCCCAGCTTTGTGTGGCTGACGCACGCACACACACACACACACACACACACAGCCGTCGGCCTGGTGGAGACAATGCTCTGTCTATCAACTGTGAAGTGGCTGCAACGTTCTACACTCTACAGGTTGTAGTACTGTAATAGATTAGAGTGGTGTTCGGGTGCCACCTTGTGGCTTTTACAAGCAATTGCAGCGGTGGAATGTCCAGCTTATTGTAAATGAAATCAGTCTGAAACAGACACGCAGCGTATGTGTAGCCTACAGTCAGTGAAACAGCTTGGAAATATTCACAGAGGTACAGACAGAGAACGCTCTATTATTGTTTTAATGTTGAAGGGATAGTTTTTTCTAACTTAAGCTGTATGAAATACTTGCCATTAATATACTGGTTGCAACTGTATTAATTGTAGCCCAAACATTTAGACTCTCGTAGAGGTTTTTTCGATTCTGACGAATCTCTCTACAAGAGTCTAAAAGATTGACCCCCAAATATGGTCGCGCGAGCAACGCTTGTGCCTCAAAATGACTCTTACCTTGTACAAATGCAAAATCTAAGATGCTTTTTCGTTTGCCCCATTTGTCCGGTGGGTGTACGTCAAACAATTACACACCGTAGGACCGTATTTGGGGGTACATCTTTTAGACTCTCGTAGAGAGATTCGTCAGAATCGAAACTGTTTGTGCTAAACGAGTCTAAATGTTTGGGCTATATTAATTGATTGCCCGAGTCCCGTGGTGGGAGTTCTGCTCTGGTTTTGGTGAAATATGAAGTATAGTTCCGGTCAATATATGTGTACATACACACACACACACACACACACACACACACACACACACACACACAAACACAGCCAGTATACGACACAACAAGCTCTGTGTTTGTTTATATGTTATGTGATTCCCTTTGTGCGTTCTTGAAACAAAGTGAATATAGGCCTACATTGTTTTAGGTCCTAAATGCTAGTTTAGTAGTTCAGTTATATCTGTGTGACTCTGTATTTTACGTTCTGTGACTTAGTTGTGTTTGTTTCATTGGTAACTCGTGGTCGTTTGGCTAGTGTTTGTTTAGCTCCCCATGCACTGCTTGCAGTTTTTTGTCTCCACCAGGCCGAAGGAATGGGGAGAGAGTATGTTTTGCACTCCGTCCGTCCGTCTGTGTACAGCTCTAATCTCCTGTACCGTTAACCCGGGGCCTATTTCACGAATCTTGGATTAACTAATCCAGGATATAGGCCAAAGCGAGGCTTTTTAAATCCAGATCTTTACAGCCCAGGGGCCTATTTCATGAAACTTGGATTAGAGATTAAGCCGGGCTTTAACACATATCCTGGCTTAATATATCCTGGATCAGTGCTTAACCGGTTTCATGAAAGCTGGTTGATCTTGCCAGATTAATTTAACCAGTTAACCTGGATATGTTGAGGCTTGATTTGGTTTCATGAAAGGGATGCTACATAAGTTACCATGGGAATTTATGCTTTGGACTTAGCCTGCTCCGGACCAGGCTAACAGCCAGGTTTAACCTAATCCTGATGTATTTACTGTTCATTAAGCAGTCAAACTGATCACAAACCAATGATGTTTTCCAGATTTATTCAATTATTATGGGTTTATGTTGCCTTATTTGTATCGGTCTGCATTAAAGGACTAATTTAAGCACTATATAAAATCAAATAACCAAAATATATAGGCTGCACAACATCATGACAGCTTGTGAGCTTGTAGATCAGCTGCTTTTGCTGAATGTTCCCCATGAATAGGTTTGCTGTCGTGCAAGTGCACGGTTAAGAAGAATTTTTTATTTTTATTTTTTTTGTAAAAGTGAAAACCACTAAATATTACCATTACTCATTGTTTTACAACATATTACCATTATAACGTTTCACCCATAGTCCTACATACTTACACCATATAGAAACCCCATTCAAACCTATTTAGGTTCATCCTACGGTGGACATGTGTGCCTGAAAAGGAATCTTTGAAATGTTTCATAGTTTTAGAAATATAGTGCTTTCAAATTTGAGACATATATAGGCTCAAATTATGATGGAATAATAGGTCAAGGTCAAGGTAAACTTTATTGTCCACAAGGGAAATTTGTCTTGGGCTTTCACCCCAGCTGCAGCCACACATAAAACATCAATGACAACACAAATACATTACAGAGGAAGACACAACATTACATAATTGCACACATTATGTGGATTATCAGGCCTCACGAAGTTACCGCTGTTTCAGAGCCTCGTTCAGCATCTTAGTTGATGCTGATACAAATGATTTTTTAAATCTGATGTACTTCCACTTTGGTTCTTTGTATCTTCTCCCAGAGGGCAGAAGTACAAACTCGTCATTTAAAACATGGGTTTTATCACTGACAATTTTTTGAGCCTGTTTTAATGTAGCCTGCTCATAAATAGACTGAAGAGAGGGGAGTTGTCTTACCCCTATGATCTTCCCTGCAGTCTGCACCAATCTTAACAGTTTGGACCTCAGTTGCACTGAGAGATTACCGAACCAAACTGTGATGCCAAACATGACCAGGCTTTCCAAGACTGCTCGATAGAACACTAACATACATTTTTGGTCAACACCATGAACCCTGAGACGTCGGAGGAAGTGCAGTCTTTGCTGTAGTTTACTACAGAGACTGTCCACATGTGTGTTCCAAGTCATTGAGTTGTCAATGCAGATCCCCAAGTATTTATATGAGGAGACCTGTGAGATGGTCGAGTCATGGATGACCACAGGCCTGTGGTCACCAATGCTCTTTGCGTCAAACACCATCTCCTGTGTCTTCTTAACATTAAGAATAAGGTGGTTGTCGTCACACCACTTAACAAAGTTCTGTACCTCTGAAAAGTAGTCAGCTAAATCCCTATCCTTATCCAGAAGGGCTAAGAAAATTTAATGATATAATTGTTCGGGTTGCCACTTCTACACTCATTAGTGTACAGGGTAAAAAGGACAGGTGAGCTCACGCAGCCCTGGGGTGCTCCAGTACTCATGGTTCTGCGCTCTGACATAGTGCCATTCACACTGACCCTTTGTGTGCGTTTAGTTAGGAATGAGTGGTACCATCTAATAATAAGCGGATGGACATTTAGGTCCCTCAACCGTTTTATTAATAGATGTGGCTGTATTGTGTTAAATGCTGAGCTGAAATCTACAAGAAGAAGGCGTGCATAGGCTTTGTTATTGTCCAAGTGTTTCAAAAGAAAATGGTCCAAGGTCAAGACTGCGTCCTCTATACCCCTGTTGCTCCTATAGGCAAACTGAAAGACATCCAATGAGCAGCCTACCGCTGCCTTCAGCAGACTGACAATGATTTTTTCGAAGCATTTCATGACTACTGAAGTCAAAGCGACTGGACGATAGTCATTATTTTCCTTGCAGCCTGCCTTTTTGGGAACAGGAATAATAATAGAGTCTTTCCAGGTGGGCGGAACAGTACATGAGTCCAGTGATTTCTGATAGATGGGACACCAAGCCTCTGCTAGCTCCTGACTGCATGAATGCAGTAGCCGGCCACATATCCCGTCTGGACCTGAAGCCTTCCGGGGACATGTGTGGGAAAACATCCTCTGGACTACACGTTCATCCACAGTAATACCCAGATCACTGTGTGTGGGTACAGACTCTAGGGCAGCATATTGTTCATGCAAGAAGTCAGCTGTTTCAAACCTTGCATAAAAGTTGTTTAGCTCATTGGCCTTTTCTTTTTCATCCGAGACACAAAGACCCTTCTTAGCTGGAGCCATGTTAGTCATGGCCTTCATAGATTCCCACATTTTTTTTGAATTAGAAGAGGAGCAGTAGGCCTCAAACTTCTCCTTCTCCTTCTGTTTAGCCTCCCTTATTTTAAGGTTAATCTCCTTCTGAATGTTCTTCATAGTTATTAAATCCCCGCTCTTGAATGCCCTTTGTTTCTTAGCTATGCATTCTTTGATTTCCCTTGAAATGAAGGGTTTATTATTGGGGTACATTGTTATGGTCTTTTTAGTCAGCACATTGTCTTTACAGAATTTAATGTACTCTGTTATGGTATCTGTAGCCTCCTCCAGGTCTAGGCTATGGAAGAGGCTCCAGTCAGTGCAACAAAAACATCCCTTCAACGTTTCGATGCCATCATTGTCCCACACATAAATGGTTTTCACCTGTGGTTTGCTGCTCTTAAGCAGTGACTTGTATGTGGGAATTAAATGAACAACATTGTGATCTGCATTGGCCAAAGGAGGTTTAGCTTTGGCTATATAGGCGTTCTTAATATTGCCATAGCATTTATCTAATATGTTGTTCCCTCTTGTCTTGCAATCAACATACTGCTGAAATCCAGGTAGCACAGATTCAAGTTTACAATGGTTTACGTCACCCAAGACAAAACACGGTGCTTCGGGGGTGCGTTTCAATTGCCTGTGAACACAGTCAGCTACAGCGGTAGCTGCCCTAGCAGCATTCGCGCTAGGTGCAATGTAAACAGCACACAACACAATATTATCGAATTCGCGCGGAAGGTAAAAGGGACGCATACTTAGACATAGTATTTCAATGTCCTGGTTACACAACGACTCCCTCACAGTGAATTGGAGCACTCCTCCATGGCTCTTAGCCGAGTCAGCTGTCCTGTCACAGCGTACCAGAGTGAATCCGTCCAGGGAAACTAGTGAGTCCGGAACCGACTCGTCCAACCACGTCTCGGTGATCACTTGCAGACACGACTCCCGGTACTCGTGTAGAACTCTGGTGTTTAATCGTAGCGTATCTGCCTTGTACCTCAGTGAACGGGCGTTGCAGAGAATCACGGATGGAAGAGGTGGTCTGTGCATCCTTCTCCTTAGCCTCTGTTTCACCCCTCCGCGTCTACCCCTCCTCCTCCTTCGTCTGTTGTTGTCGCTCCTCGGTGGCGTTACCAACAGTTCACTTGGGAGCACTGGGGCCAGGTTGACAGGGCTGTTGCCACTGGGTCGGAGCAGCCGGAGCTGGTCGGAGGAATAGCGCAGATATGTCGCCGTTGTCGGCGTGGAGTCCTGACACGCCGGCGAATAACATTCCGCGATGATATCCCGGACGATTATAACGAACAGCCATCTCAGCGGCCCCATCGTCAGGTATCAAAAACACAGTCAGTGCACAAAAAGAACAAACTTGAGACACAGACAAAACAATAAACACCAATAAAAGTGGCGAGCTGGAGCAGCCCGGGTCGCAGCAGAGCTTGCGCCACCGGTGTCAGCTGTCAGCCTGTCAACGTGTCAGCGTGACAGTGAAAAAAAAACAAAAAAAAACACATACATTCTGAAAAATCGGTATTGCCATGCCATGCAATCGTGACACTACAGTGCATGCAGACAGACAGACAGACAGACAGACTTAATGTAATGTAACATTTCATGGCGCACAATACATGTAGATTAGTAGGATACTAGGTCTCATAGTAAGTGCTCACTGAGTTCGCAATAATTCCATACCGTACCGAATCCGGAGCGCACTCACCTATTAGTTTGGCGTTTGCATTGCACAAATGAGCTCAGTGCGCTATTTCGAGAAAGTGCCCTTAAAGTTTAAGCTCGTTTGGAACTATAGCTCACCCTCCACAACTCGGGGCTATAGGTTCACTGAATTATATATTTATGGACTTCGACTAGGCCTATATATATAATATGCTTTACAATTTACGCGTTCAATCTGTCGGCAATATTTTGCCACGCTCTCTCCGCTCTCTCCCACGTTCTCTTGTTAATGGCGCTTGTATTTCCCTTTTTTTTATTATTTCCTTGGCTTCCTCGTAGTATATCATTATCATAAGATTTTCTTGCTCCTCATCGGTGAAAGCCGCAGCTCTCCCTGCAGATTTGCTCGCTTGGCTTTAGTGGAACGGAATAAACCAGGCTGTAAAGATCAGGATTTAAAAAGCCTCGCTTTGGCCTATATCCTGGATTAGTTAATCCAAGATTCGTGAAATAGGCCCCTGGTTTATTCCGTTCCACTAAAGCCAAGCGAGGCTCAGAATTGGCGGATTTGGCGAGCCGGGCTCAGCAAGCCTCGCTTACAAGCGCGTGCACGCATTCCTTGAAAAGCCATGATGCCGATCATAGATTTCTTGAGCGAGACCAATCATGAGCGAGGCGAGCAAATCTGCAGGGAGAGCTGCGGCTTTCACCGTTGAGGAGCAAGAAAATCTTATGATAATGATATACTACGAGGAAGCCAAGGAAATAATTAAAAAAAGGGAAATACAAGCGCCATTAACAAGGCGAGGGAGAGAGCGTGGCAAAATATTGCCGACAGATTGAACGCTTAAATTGTAAAGCATATTATATATATATAGGCCTATAGTCGAAGTCCATAAATATATAATTCAGTGAACCTATAGCCCCGAGTTGTGGAGGGTGAGCTATAGTTCCAAACGAGCTTAAACTTTAAGGGAACTTTCTCGAAATAGCGCACTGAGCTCATTTGTGCAATGCAAACGCCAAACTAATAGGCGAGTGCGCTCCGGATTCGGTACGGTATGGAATTATATCCTAATAATCTACATGTATTGTGCGCCATGAAATGTTACATTACATTAAGTCTGTCTGTCTGTCTGTCTGCATGCACTGTAGTGTCACGATTGCATGGCATGGCAATACCGATTTTTCAGAATGTATTATTCCATCATAATTTGAGCCTATAAATGTCTCAAATTTGAAAGCACTATATTTCTAAAACTATGAAACATTTCAAAGATTCCTTTTCAGGCACACATGTCCACCGTAGGATGAACCTAAATAGGTTTGAATGGGGTTTCTAGGTGTAAGTATGTAGGACTATGGGTGAAACGTTATAATGGTAATATGTTGTAAAACAATGAGTAATGGTAATATTTAGTGGTTTTCACTTTTACAAAAAAAAAAAAAAAAAAAAAATATTCTTAACCGTGCACTTGCACGACAGCAAACCTATTCATGGGGAACATTCACCAAAAGCAGCTGATCTACAAGCTCACAAGCTGTCATGATGTTGTGCAGCCTATATATTTTGGTTATTTTATTTTATATAGTGCTTAAATTAGTCCTTTAATGCAGACCGATACAAATAAGGCAACATAAACCCATAATAATTGAATAAACCTGGAAAACATCATTGGTTTGTGATCAGTTTGACTGCTTAATGAACAGTAAAGACATCAGGATTAGGTTAAACCTGGCTGTTAGCCTGGTCCGGAGCAGGCTAAGTCCAAAGCATAAGTTTCCATGGTAACTTGTGTAGCATCCCTTTCATGAAACCGAATCAAGCCTCAACATATCCAGGTTAACTGGTTAAGTTAATCTGGCAAGATCAACCAGCTTTCATGAAACCGGTTAAGCACTGATCCAGGATATATTAAGCCAGGATATGTGTTAAAGCCCGGTTTAATCTCTAATCCAAGTTTCGTGAAATAGGCCCCCGGTCGATGCCAAATCTTGCATACACACTCCCTGGATGCCAACGATTAACCTTTGCAACACATTTTCCAGAACGGCCTGTTATAGCGCCACCAGGAGGCTGACTTTTGAAAAACTTTTTTTTTTTTTTTACATTACTCCACCAGATTCTGTCCAAAGATCCTGCAAATCGTTACACACTATGGCCCTCATTTATCAATCGAGTGTAAAATCTGCCACAGATTCGAGTGCAGGTTTCGTAGTACACCCACGTCGCCACGGCATTTATAAAGTGATCGCAAACAGCTGATCCTTCCTTAATTTCGTTCTGACGTTAATAAATGTGACGGCTGAAATCTATCTGGCACGCCCTATGAAATCAAGCCTCGCCCTCGTTTTTGCGACTGAACACATGAATTACGACCTGTGGGAACCATGGAAACAAGTTTTTACTATGGAAAAAAGGTTTCTCCCGTGCCTTGCCCGCCTCTCACACACACACACACACACACACACGCGCAGAAGCACACGCAACTTGCAAGCCCACTGGTGTCTTGTTAAATAAAGAACGAACACCTGCATGAATTAAATAAAGTTGTAGGCCTACCCTGTCTGTTTTCCTCTCACCTCGCTTGCTTTGCTGTCATGTCCACGCATGCACGCATATACATGACACATCGACATCGCATCGCCATGAATGGAATTAGTTTTTGTAGGCTGGCCTATATTAATTTTACCCATTCGTGCGCAGTGCACGGCGAAGGCGTGATACTGCGCACTGCTGTGATATTAAAGTCCTGTGGGTGTGGGTGACATGCCTGCATGAGAGATAGGCTATCATGTCGTCAAGGCAGCTCACAATCAACGTTTATGTAGTGATTTGATCATTGATGAACGAATCATAAACATATGGATGAAGGCTTGCCGCTTGCGCTGGTATGTGTTGGCGACGCACGCCGCGGTCCCGTCCTCCCGAGCCCCGAAAATGATCTCGCTTTTATCTGAACTGTCAAAACTGTCTAAGCACTTATAAATGGTGAATGATTAAGCCCCTTACGCCTATAGCCTGCTAGTACTTACTACAAATAGGCAAGCTGTATTGTATGCTTGTCATTGTCACTTGGAAATAAAGGCGTGCAGTCCATTCATGCCTTTAAAAAAATAATAATATCATAATCGCATATGCCGCATCACCGCGCGTCCGCATGCGCTCCAAAATCATCTCACAAGTGCGCTCGCATGACAAGTGTTTGATTAAGCACAAACTAATACATTGTAAACATGTTATATTGTTTTTAATTGCGCGATTTTAATTACTTGTAAAGTTGGAAATCTCTTTTGTTTTTTACATACACATACCGTTTTATATTAACATTTTAGGAGTGAAAACATATGTTTAGATGCCTGTGACAGTGTCAGCAGTTCAGACAAGGCTGCTCCGCTTGTGTAAGACAGAAAAAAATGCGTACGCCAGTTGAGGAGCAAACGTGGATTTTCAACGTTGTCACGTTCAATTTCAAGCTTTGGCGGAAATGGTAAATGTCAAAAATGTCGGCAATTTCGGCGTGCACCCATATTTTGGCGTACGCACGGTTGATAAATGAGGGCCTATCTCTATAGTCATGTGCTCATGCCGGATCGGTCCGATATTTCATATTTCATCCTAATTGTCTAACATTGGCTTTCAAAGTTTGCAGGATTGGCCCGTTTTGAACAAAAACCCTCAAATCATGAACGCAGCGTGCAATTTACGTTAAATCTTTCGCAGACTTTCCTACTAGGCTGAGGAATATATCCCACCCTTTTCGGATTGGCCTGTTATAGCGCCACCAACAGGTGGATTTTTGCAAAACACATTTTTGGAACAAAATGCGTCAAATCATCTAATTGCCATGGCTTTGACTTTTGACTTTTTAATTTTTTTACATGGTTATCTTAGTGAAGTATTTAGACAGGTACATGAGTATCTTAGTGAAGTATTTAGACAGGTACATGGTTATCTTAGTGAAGTATTTAGACAGGTACATGGGATATCAGACCGATTCACAGACAGCACAATCTGTACTAATGATTCCCTGTAAATAAAAGTTAGTATTTGTTCCTTCAAAGTGTTTTGTTATTTATTTTTGTTGAACAAATCTTTTAATGGTGTCTTGTTTGTCTTTGTGTCTCCACCAGTCATGGCTGAGACAATATGGCTACCTGGCTGACAGCAGGGACTCATCTAGCCAGGATCTGTCTGAAGCCATCAGGGAGATGCAGAGGTCCTACAACCTGGATGTCACTGGACGGTTGGACCAGCAAACCATCACGTATGTCTCCTACATCAACTCATGTAGCTCCTTGGTTTTGTCAACCATTCATTGAACCCTTTGCTAGAGAAATAAGCCACTCAGAGCCTCTTCCTCTGAGACTCATACAGTATATTACTAGGGGGCAGCATGAGGGGAGGGGGCATTTTAATTTGTATTATTATTTTCTTATTCTTATATTTTTAGTTTTCTTTATTATTATCTTTTATTTGCTTTTGACATTTCATTTACATACAGTTGTAAAATGCAAGTTATAATTATATAAATACATTTCCTAACTGAACAATTTCTGACCCTTCCCCGACCCTTCCTAGTACAAGAAAACTATCAAGTGCATGATTTACTTTGTGACCATGATTGTCTGTTCTGCAACATGAAAAATAAATAAATAAATAAAATAAAATAAAAAATAAACATGACAACAAAAAGAAAGACAGGTATATAAAGTAAATAAATAAATAAACATATATAATTAACAATTTAAACATCCACAAACAAAGTTATGCTTCAGTTAGCTCTCTCCAGTTCTCGTCCCATATTTGGTATGTAATCCATTGCCCGACCCCAGATCTTCTGAAAGTGTAATATTTTTCCTTTCACATTATACATGATTTTTTCAGGTGTGCAATAGGATAGGAGTTCTGCCCACCATTGTTTAGTCGGGGGAGGGGGTTCAGATTTCCAATGACTAAGAATACATTTTTTTGCAGCCGACATTGCTAACAGGGTAAATTTCTTCTCAAAGATGTTAAGGTTACTCAGCATAGAGACATCACCCAAAATAGCTATTCGTGCGTCAGGAGTAATCGTTTTTCCAATGATTTTTGAGAGTTCTTCAAATATAAATTTCCAATAATAATTTAACTTCCGGCAGTTCCAGAATGTGTGGATTAATTCCCCTTTAACATGTTGACATCGAAGACAATTGGGTGATGTCTCGTGGCTAAATTGATATAATCTGTGAGGTGTATAATAAATTCTGTGTAATATATTGAATTGGGTTAACCTATGGTTGGTATTTGTTAAAGTTGTTTGGGAGTTCAGGAGCAATGACTGCCATTCTTTCATGGTATATTTGTGTTTAATGTCTTTTTCCCATTTATTTTTTTGTTGTAGCATCTTATCATCCTTCTGTTCTGTGTTCATCAGTGTGTAAATTTTAGATACCAGGCCCTTTGATGATTTTGTAGTGTTAAACAGTTTCTCTATTGGTGTTTCAGACATATGGGGATAGCTATAACTGTTATTTTTTACCCAATTCCGTATCTGTAAGTATTTAAAAAAATTGGATGAAGGTAAATTATATTTCGCTCTCAGGGAATTAAAATCAGAAAAGATGCTTTGGTTATACAAGTCTCTTACTTCACTGATTCCCTTGGTTCTCCAGTTTTCAGATATTCCATTACTAATAATTTTGGGGACACAAGGGTTGTTCCACAGAGGCATGCTCATTAACAAGGTATTTTGATTTCCCATTAGTTTAATAGTTTCTTTCCAACATGCAAAGGTATGATGTATAATCTGGTTTTTAGTGATGGAATTAAGGGTTTTTTGCGTGTCTATATAGGGGATTACCTGTAGTGGAGTAGAATGGATTATGTTTTCTTCCAGTTTAACCCATGCTGGTGTGGGCAGCCTCTCACTGTTGAGCCAGCACCAAATAACACGTGATTGACAGGCTAGGTAGTACAGTCTGAAGTTGGGGAGGTTTAAGCCCCCTTTATTCAGGGGAGCCTGTAGTGCTTTTAATCTGATCCTAGCCCGTTTCTGGGACCACAAAAACATTGAGATGATTTTGTTCAGTGATGTAAACAAGCTTGGTGGACAGCTGAGTGGAATTGACTGGAACAAATAAATTAGTTTGGGCAGAACATTCATCTTGACCACATTAACACGTCCTATTAAAGAAATTGGTAGATCTTTCCATTTGTATAGGTCGGTTTTGATTTTTTCCATAATAGGTAAATAGTTATTTTGGTATATTTGGTTCAGGTCGTTAGATATTTGAATTCCCAGGTATTTAAAGCTTTTTGGTGCCCATTTGAAATGGGAAACCAATGGGTGGGTATTGTGGGTGGTAGCACTATTTAGCGGCATTATTTCACTCTTGTCATAATTTATCGTGTAACCAGATATGGCACTGTATGCCTCTAATATGCTGAGTAGTTGCGGCAAGGATTTATCTGGATGGGTAATATAAATTAGTAAATCATCACAATATAGTGAGAGTTTGGATTCGTTTGCTCCAGTCTTTATGCCACATACATTGCTGTTGTTCCGTATTGCCACCGCCAGCGGCTCAATGGCCGCGGCGAACAGATATACGGAGAGGCAGCCCTGTCTTACTCCACGTTCCAATTGGAAGGGTTTGGAAAGTATACCATTTGTCAACACTTGAGCCTTCGGAGAGCAATAAAGCATCTTAATATAATTAATGAAGACATCACCAAAATTCATCTGCTTCAGAGTATAAAAAAGATATTCAAATTCTATAGTATCAAAGGCTTTTCGAGCATCCATCGAGATTACAAGTCTTGAGTCATTCGTTTGTTTAGAGAGCTCAATGATATGAAAAAGCTTTCTGATATTGTCAGAGCCCTGTCGCTGCTGAATAAAACCTGTCTGATCCTCGTGGATTAAGAGAGACATCATAGGGTCCATTCTTAGTGCGAGTGCTTTAGAAAATATTTTATAATCCACATTTAGCATTGACAGGGGCCTATAGGAGTCACAGAGTTGTTTATCCTTAGAGGGTTTAGGAAGTACATTGATTGTTGCTAATTCTAGACTTGGTGGTAGTTTACCATTATTGAGACTGTCTTTGAGCATGTCCATATAAGGGCGGATTAATTTATTTATGAACAGTTTGTAAAATTCGGCTGGTAGGCCGTCGGGACCGGGTGCTTTGCCCGTTTGCAATGAGTTAATAGCTTTGGTGATTTCTTCCCTTGATATTTCGGTTTCAAGAGTAGTTCTCAATTCTACAGAAAGCTTAGTAATCGGTAAGTTTCCCAAGAATTCCTCACATTTTGTAGCAGTTGAGTCTTGGTTTTCAGATTTATATAGATTGTGGTAGAACATTTCAAAACGCTGGTTTATCTCTTCAGGTTTATGCAATACATCACCATCCTTAGATTTGATTGAGTCTATTGTTTTTGCCATCTCTTCTTTTCTTATTTGCCAGCTGAGTAGTTTGCCAGTTTTGTCCCCCTTTTCATAGTAGTGATATTTAGTTCTAGCCATATCTGCTTCTACTTGGCTAGTGGTTAAGTTGCTATATTCAAGCCGCTTTTTAACTAGTATGTGCAGAGTTTCTGCTCTGTTGGATTCTGCATGTTTTTTCTCTAGTTCGTGGATTTCTTTGTCTAGTGTGTTTAAATACTGTCTACTTTTTCTTTGTTTAGAAGCTCCAAAAGACGTTATCTGACCTCTTAGGAAAGCTTTCAGTGTCTCCCAGATTATGCTTGGGGAGGCAGAGTTTACATTAATTATTAAAAAGTCGTCGATTTGCTTTTCTAGGAAGTTGACAAAGTCTGGGTCGTTAAGGAGATATGGCTTGAATCTCCAACGCTTAGTTTTAGGTTTGTCCAGATATTGTTTCACCTTCAATTTCAATGGACAGTGATCCGATATTGTAGAGGCTAGATATTTACATTCAATTACATTGTGAAGTAGTGATTTAGTTGTTAAAAACAAGTCTAATCTGGAATAAGTGTCATGAACCACAGAATGAAATGAGTATTCCCTCTCCAGTGGGTTAAGTACTCTCCAAACATCGACCAAACCCATTTCGGACATACCATCCCTTACTACTTTAGCTGCGGCACTTAATGGCTGGGGGTTCCTATTAGATCTGTCTGATGTGCTCAGTGTTAAATTATAGTCACCTCCAAGGATACATGTTCCATAGTTTTGTGCAGAGGATAATAGAATATTCCTAAAAAAAAGGTGCATCATCTTTGTTGGGGCCATATAGATTAATAAGTGTAAATGGTTCGTGATTTATGTCACATTTGAGGATTATCCATCTACCAGCAGTGTCTTTTTCTTGAGAACGTATTTTTAGGTTTAACTGTTTGTGACATAGTATGGCCACCCCTCTTGATCTGGAATTAAATGAGGAATAAAATACTGACCCAACCCAATCTCTTTGCAACTTCACATGCTCTGCGTCAGTCAGGTGGCTTTCCTGAATAAATGCAATGCTGCAATCTTGATTCTTTAAATAGTTGAGAATCTTTTTCCTTTTAATGGGATTATTGATGCCCTTAACATTGAAGGACATAAATGTCAGAGTGCTAGTCATCTAGGATCATTTTCAATATGGACTTTAATAGGGGGTTAATTGTGGTTTTGTTATTGAGGTTGCAGCATTCCATCTGAACATGTGCGCGTGTGCGTGTGTGTGTTTTTGCACACACACACAAACAGTGCATATGCCTACAATTAGTCACTCCAGTTGTGTCATACAATCTGTCATAGTTCACAAGGTCACATGCATTGAGTTCGTGAAGATAATATGTATTTGTACTAGGTCCCCCCCCCACCCTTCTCATCCCCCCATACCCTCCCCAAACAGAAAGTAAACCACAACATAGGCTCACTAGTCCTATATTTCCCTACTTGGCTCCCTGTTAACTTCCCCTTTAAATTGCCAGGTGGCACACCACTATTTGAACCAGGCTGTGAAGCGCTACCCCTTATAACAAAAATAAACAAAATAAAAAAAGAAAACAAAATAGAAACTAAGAAACAAACAATACAAGCAAGCAAACGATTCAGTAATAAGGCAGAGAAATAAATAATTAAATTAATAACTAAGAGGGGAAAGATATAAATAGGCTACCAATTTACTTTTAGTTTTTTTTTTTTCAATTCCATTTTTAGGTTCTTTATTTCTTTTTCTTTCTTAATATTTTATAAGCCTACATGATCTAACTATCCTTTCCCCTTGTAAAGGCTACGAAAATAAACAACAAAATGCAGAGTTCTACAACTATAGTTGCCCACCAACACCCTAAAAAGTAAAACATCCAACCCAAAGAAAGAAAAAAAATATATATATATATATATAAATAATTGGATGTAATAATAAAAAAAGAGATACCGGTATATATAAACACCACAAAAGCAAAAAAAAAGAAACCTAGAAATTAAACACTAATCATTAAATTTAGATACTTGTCCTTTAATTATCCACGTTCAGGGTTGTTTCTGATTTTTCTAATAGTTCATATGGTAGTGTGTGACATTTGTGTGTGTCTTAGTTTTGGCTACTTATCTCGTCTCTCTCGGTGTTTGTCTTGGTAGTAGGGGGGATCAGGGGATCCAGTTGCCCCCCCAGTCATTTCATCCTGGCGCGGCAGCTTACAGCCTCATTCAAGTCCACGGATGAAATCTTGTGCGGCTTCTGGGGAATGAAAGTCACGGGAGGTCCCGCCGTGTTCGACTCTTAGTATAGCTGGGTGTCTCATTGAGTAAGACAGGTTTTTCGATCTGAGTATGCGTTTCACGTCGTCAAACAGCTTGCGTTTCTTCATCACCTCCTGGCTGAAATGACTGTAAAAGTTGATCCTACTTCTGGTGGTTTCCTCGGTCCCTCCGTAGTACAGTTCTCCCTTCTCCCTCGCCAGGCGCATGATGGTGTCCTTTTGTTGTGCTCGCAGTAGTTTCAGTAGTATTGGTCTTGGCTTGCTGGGGTTTGGTTGTTTTAATTTCAAGCGATACGCGCTGTCGATCAGCACGGGGCCGCCGAGATTTTCTTCGCCAAACAGCCATAGTAGAAATGCGGCTAGGAAGCCGGCGAGGTCCCGTTTTTCTACTGTCTCTGGTAGCCCCTCCAAACGAACGACTGTGCGTAATGAGTTGTCTTCGTACTGTTGGACTTTTCGTTTTACAGCGGTCATCTCTTTTTCTAGTTTAGTGATTGTTTCGTGGGCCGTCTGGATGTTGTCCTCGTTGCTGCTAACTCGTTGCTGCACTTCTTCCACTTGTTCGGCAAGCGACGTCATCGAGCCTCTGATTGTTTCCAAACTAGTTTGAATATCAGTTGTCTTTTTATCAAACTGTTGGAGCAGCTCAGTTCTGCTTTGTTGGATAGCATTCCACAATGTTTGTAAGGTGATTTCACCTGTAGCCATTGCGGCCATGTTGTGCTGTGGCTGTAGAATACCAGTGTTTGTAGCGCCGTATGTTACGGCGGGGTCTGCTGCTTCTCAGAAGGTTCCTTGCTTCTTGTTTGTCAGTTCCAAAATGTACAAAGGAGTAGGATCATTTAGTTTAAAATGAAATAATCATTTCGGTTGGTATAGCGCTTATAATTTAGTTTTTAAGATAAAAGTGGTGTGCCCTGTGCACCTGCCTCACACCCGCGCGGCCATCTTCTCTCACCTCATGCCCTTCCTCCCCATTCTTCCCCATATTTTTAGTTTTCTAACTCGTATATTCATATTTTGATATAAGTAATTGAAAAAGCTTCCTCAAGTTTTGACAAAACACCCTGACTGCACAGTGCACTGCACTACCCTGGCTAACAAGACAAATAAAGTTAAGAAAAAACACCTTCAATATTTAGTTTATAAAAAAGTTAATCTTTCACTCAATAGGGACTGCTCCCGTCACTAGGTGATGATGTTGTGTAGTCCAGCCCTCAATAGGGACTGCTCCCGTCACTAGGTGATGATGTTATGTAGTCCAGCCCTCAATAGGGACTGCTCCCGTCACTAGGTGATGATGTTGTGTAGTCCAGCCCTCAATAGGGACTGCTCCCGTCACTAGGTGATGATGTTGTGTAGTCCAGCCCTCAATAGGGACTGCTCCCGTCACTAGGTGATGATGTTGTGTAGTCCAGCCCTCAATAGGGACTGCTCCCGTCACTAGGTGATGATGTTGTGTTGTCCAGCCCTCAATAGGGACTGCTCCCGTCACTAGGTGATGATGTTGTGTAGTCCAGCCCTCAATAGGGACTGCTCCCGTCACTAGGTGATGATGTTGTGTAGTCCAGCCCTCAATAGGGAATGCTCCCGTCACTAGGTGATGATGTTGTGTAGTCCAGCCCTATGGAATGATGGTGGTGGGAGCAAACATCACATAACAACCAGGAACCATAGCAGAAGGAAGGCTTGAAGAGCATTCAGACTATAGTGAGCTTAAGTAGCCCGCCCAATTGGTCAGCTGACTGTCACATCAGCGAATGACATGTGGGTCTTACACACACTGAATACACCCACATAGTAATGCAGCATATGAACCCTTGAGTATAGTGTGAGCATATATAGCAGGAATAGTAGAGGCCAAAATAGAGCCCTGGAGTGTCTGTCTGTCCAAGCACGAAAATAGCGTTTGTTCACCACCAAGTGTCACTGTTGAACAGCCTAACACACAGACACACACAGGCCAGGGAGGAGGGCTAGCACAGCACAGCACAGCACAGTACAGCACAGCACAGCACCACTCAATGACTCTATAATCAGACGGGTCTGATTAAAGAAGTCTGACATGGAGAGCTAAATTGTAGGCTACTGAACATTATATTCTGGTATTTTCAGCTCTAATGTCTCCTTGTCCCCCCCCCCCCGTCCCTCAGAGCCATGAAGAGACCCCGCTGTGGCATTCCTGACAAGACCAACGTGGGGTTGAGCAGCTACGAAGCGGTTGGAGCCAAGTGGGAGAAGACTGACCTCACTTACAGGTACAAACATCTGCCTTTTATGATGAGTGCACTGTGTATATCCATCTTTGGGGTTTCTACATTAATCTGATGTCAGCTCAGCTCTACGTAAAAGCCTTTCGCAACAGGAATGTAATACTCCACTTGGACAGCTTTGCTTAGTTTGTCTCTCTTTGCCTCTTCCTCTTCCTCTAGTATTGAGAACTTTGCACCTAGAATCCCATATCTGGACACATTAAAGGCCATCCGTAGAGCCTTCAAAGTCTGGAAGGATGTCAGTGCGTTCACCTTTGTGTATATTCCCTACAACGACATCCATAACGGCCACCGCGGTGAGGAAGACGTCGACATCATGATCTCCTTCCACGCGGGCCCTCACAAAGGCCATGACTTTATATCATCGGACCTGGCACATGCCAACACCCCCAGGCCTGGGGGGACAGTTTTCGTGCACTTCAACTCAGACAGGCAATGGAGCGTCGCCAACCAGGATGTGAAAGGTAAGAGATGGCGTCACTTGGACACAAAGTGAGTTTTGCACTATAGAGACAACCGGAATTAGTTGAAGGGGCTTTTGTTCACTTGTTACAATTAACAAGACACTTCAACTGAAATGAAGTGAGATTTAACATCAATGAGTGCTTAGTTGTTATTTGTTACTTGCGCAAGCAGAGCGCGCAAGTAATAGTTTCGCCCGGCTCGTATGCACCGTCCCCTTTTGATGCGTATGCACCGTCCCAGCAAATTCTGCCTGATTTGCTGGGACCAGATTACATGGTGTGTATATGTATAACTAGCTCTCAGTGATGACTGGGACGTTTGCCGGGACGGTGCATACGCATCAAAAGTGGCGGGTTGGCTGGGACGTGCGTACGGCGCAAAGTAACCACAGTATACCGCTAATCAACTTACAAATTACATATACATATATATACATAGTATATGTATAACTAGATGTCGTAAGAAATATGTGGATTGTAATGCCAGAGTGTAATTGGTTTTCGATGGTGACGTAATGACGATATGTTTTAGTGTTGGGAGGATTAAAGGTAATGCTCCTGTGTACACATGTATGTAATCTGGCACCACTGCCGTATCAGGCACAATTTGCTGTGACGGTGCATACGCATCAAAAGTGACAGTTTATAACGGTCGAAAGTACTTGTGCGCTCTGCTTGCACACTAGTTGGCCAACAAGCAAGTATATGCACTCGATAGAGTGCAGTTCTAGTTTTAAAGATGTTTTTAGTTGAGCTGTAATGCTACAGAACAGTGCGCAACTTGATTGCATTCCTTTTGTATGGATGCAAGCAAAAAAAAACACATCATTACTTTGCAAACTAAGAATGAAAATCAGATCAACAATAAGATGACTACTCTGCAGTATTCTCCCTGGTTTATATTACCGATTACATGCCGCCACCAGATGGCTCCACTGAGAGCGGTTGCATGAAAATGCTCCTCTTTACAGCCTCTTTTTAAGCTCTAAATGTGGCCTTTCATCTGGACTAGCGCTGGCCTCCACGCTATGGCTGCTTCCACATGTATCGCATCGTGATCGAGACGAGGACCGCAGCGCAAAGCTGTGTTCAGTGCGAGACATGAGGCAGACAGCGTGGAAGCTGACACCAGTCCAGTCCAGTCCATGGAACCTCTCCCTGAAGCTGTGTTCAGTGCGAGACATGAGGCAGACAGCGTGGAAGCTGACCCCAGTCCAGTCCAGTCCATGGAACCTCTCCCTGAAGCTGTGTTCAGTGCGAGACATGAGGCAGACAGCGTGGAAGCTGACCCCAGTCCAGTCCAGTCCATGGAACCTCTCCCTGAAGCTGTGTTCAGTGCGAGACATGAGGCAGACAGCGTGGAAGCTGACCCCAGTCCAGTCCAGTCCATGGAACCTCTCCCTGAAGCTGTGTTCAGTGCGAGACATGAGGCAGACAGCGTGGAAGCTGACCCCAGTCCAGTCCAGTCCATGGAACCTCTCCCTGAAGCTGTGTTCAGTGCGAGACATGAGGCAGACAGCGTGGAAGCTGACCCCAGTCCAGTCCAGTCCATGGAACCTCTCCCTGAAGCTGTGTTCAGTGCGAGACATGAGGCAGACAGCGTGGAAGCTGACCCCAGTCCAGTCCAGTCCATGGAACCTCTCCCTGAAGCTGTGTTCAGTGCGAGACATGAGGCAGACAGCGTGGAAGCTGACCCCAGTCCAGTCCAGTCCATGGAACCTCTCCCTGAAGCTGTGTTCAGTGCGAGACATGAGGCAGACAGCGTGGAAGCTGACCCCAGTCCAGTCCATGGAACCTCTCCCTGAAGCTGTGTTCAGTGCGAGACATGAGGCAGACAGCGTGGAAGCTGACCCCAGTCCAGTCCAGTCCATGGAACCTCTCCCTGAAGCTGTGTTCAGTGCGAGACATGAGGCAGACAGCGTGGAAGCTGACCCCAGTCCAGTCCAGTCCATGGAACCTCTCCCTGAAGCTGTGTTCAGTGCGAGACATGAGGCAGACAGCGTGGAGGCTGACCCCAGTCCAGTCCAGTCCATGGAACCTCTCCCTGAAGCTGTGTTCAGTGCGAGACATGAGGCAGACAGCGTGGAGGCTGACCCCAGTCCAGTCCATGGAACCTCTCCCTGAAGCTGCTACATTAGAGAGCCGGAGTGAGCTCCTTTAGTGGGGCTAATAGTCCCGACTCCAACTGTATGATGAAACATGAAACGTGACTGTGAACAAGCCATGTGAACCATGGCTAGTATAGTTACCAGCTAGCGCCCCTCAAAAACAACTAGAGGCAAAAACAGAAGCTAGTACAGTACAGTACAGTACAGTACAGTACAGTACAGTACAGTACAGTGGAATACAGTCCAGTCCAGTCGAGTCCACTATTCCCGCTAGAAATTCTAGTTCTCATTAGTCAAATAAAAGTAACTTATTGCAAAGAAACAAGTGTTTTTTTTTACTAATCAAAACATTAGCCTAAATTAATGATCATACAGCACTCTGTGCTGGAAATAGGAGTTTCTTTTTAAAATATCCATTGAATCGTATTGAAAATCGTATGGAATCGTGACCTTAACATCGAAAGTTGAATTTAATCGTGGATTAGGCGAATGGTGACAGCCCTAGTATTTTACTGTCTAGCTGTTTACATTAGCATCCACGTTGGCCTCCGGTGGCTCCCATGGTGTGACGTCATCCAATATCCAAAATCTCCTCGTACGCGCTGCGCACACACTGCGCACGCACTGGGCACGCTGTTACAACTCATATGTCTATAGGGGTAAGATGAGTAGGCAACATAAGAAGGAGGAACAGGAAACCATGATCAAATGCGAGGTTTTATTATAATAGTATATATAATAAACCGTAATCAAAAGATATTTATATTAATGGCTAATGGAAAATACAATAAAGAAACAACGCCTTTCCGAAGGGCGTTCGGAAACAAATGGGTTAAACAATATAAGGTCGTTTTCACAGTTAGTTACACAGAGTAGAAACAAATGGGTTAAAGTAACAATATAAGGTAGTTTCCACAGTTAGTCACACAGAATAGAAACAAATGGGTTAAACAATATAAGGTCGTTTTCACAGTTAGTCACACAGAGTAGAAACAAATGGGTTAAACAATATAAGGTCGTTTTCACAGTTAGTTACACAGAGTAGAAACAAATGGGTTAAAGTAACAATATACACCCGTTGTGTGTGTGACTGCACAGTGAGGACGCTTCGCTTCGCCGCTCTCGCCTATGCTTGCATTCCTAAAGATATCCATGTTTTATTTTATTTTTTTATCTCTACAAGTGGATCCTTGATACTCGTAAACGGATGGGACTGTTTTTGTTCTTTAGATAGAAGCTTTTGCCTACTCCAAAATACACTTTTTGTTACCTCCAGTGAATGGGTACGTGGCACTAGCTAGCTACATATAGCTAACTGGCTCTGGATACTTGGCAAATAACCAGCCATGGCCCCAGCAATCTCTTCAGAGGACTTTCAGAAGCTGCTTCAAAAGATTGCATTCCTGGAAACGGAATTACACCTTTTAAGAGTGAATTTGGGAGTAAAACATGGGAAAGAGAATCACACGGAGAATAAGACATTCGGCTGGAGTACCCTTGGCGCAAGGCCAAAGGACTCGAAAGGACGTAAAACTGTGAGTAATTCTCCGCCTGTTATCAACCCTATCTCCACGGTGATTACGAACAGAGATAACATGAAAGGACGGTTAAGTGGAAGGACTCGGAGCCCTGATAAGACCAGCTGGCCTACGCTCCCAGCCCGACCCAAAACCACCCCTCCGCAAAAGAAAAATGTGAAAAGTAAATCAAAATCCACGCCTCCCCAAAGGGAAATTATGTTGTCAAATAGATTTAGCCCTCTGCTGCCTGTTGATAGTGGGCCATCAGATAACCGTGTCAACGCCACTCCGAGCACGGTAAGATCTAAGAGCCACTCAGAAAGACGAGCAAATGGAGAGGAAATGACTGAATTTCTGATTGTCGGCGATCAGGCTGTAAAGTATCTTAAAAGCAACAAAAAGATAAAGGTTTTATGCTTTCCCAAAGACACAGTCTCTACTATAGGGGAAATAATTGAACAGATTGTTCTGGCTCACCCCGTGGTAAAAACGCTGATACTGCACATCGGTGCACGTGATGCGGAAAAAGGAGAATCTGAAATCCTAAAACAGGATTTCAGAGAATTATTGCGTGACCTGAGCACTGTGTCTAGCATTCTTGATGTTGACATTACGATTAGTGGCCCACTGCCCCCGATGACAGGCAGTGAGCGTTTCAGCAGATTGTTTGCACTCAACAAATGGCTCTCAACGGAATGCACAGTAGAAACACACGTGCAAAAATCATTCAATTTTATTGACAATTTCAATTTTTTTTGGGACAGAAGACATCTCTTTGTAGACGCAACACACCTAAACAAGCTGGGTCTTAAATTATTTTCCACCAACATGCTTCATAACATGAAGCATCCCTGTCAACTCTCCAAACTGGCCAGTAACGTGTTACCTGAAAACATGAATTGGGAGAGAAAACTCACAGGGCGTGAAGTCACAGCGCCCCCTGGGGGAGAAAAACTCACAGAGCGTGAAGTCACAGCGCCCCCTGGTGGAGGAAAACGCACTGAGCCTAGAGCGCCCCCTGGTGGAGGAAAACGCACAGAGCGTAGAGCGCCCCCTGGAGGAGGAAAACGCACAGAGCGTAGAGCGCCCCCTGGAGGAGGAAAACGCACAGAGCGTGGAGTCACAACACCCCCTGGAGGTGAAAAACTCACAGAGCGTGAAATCACAGCGCCCCCTGGAAGAGTAAAACTCACAGGGCGTGAAGTCACAGCGCCCCCTGGAGGAGTAAAACTCACAGAGCGTGAAGTCACAGCGTCCCCTGGTGGAGAAGAAACATCAGAGCCTAGAGCGCCCCCTGGTGGAGGAAAACGCACAGAGCGTAGAGCGCCCCCTGGAGGAGGAAAACGCACAGAGCGTGGAGTCACAACACCCCCTGGAGGTGAAAAACTCACAGAGCGTGAAATCACAGCGCCCCCTGGAAGAGTAAAACTCACAGGGCGTGAAGTCACAGCGCCCCCTGGAGGAGTAAAACTCACAGAGCGTGAAGTCACAGCGTCCCCTGGTGGAGAAGAAACATCAGAGCTTGAAGTCACAGCGCCCCTTGGAGGAGAAAAACCCACAGAGCGTGAAGTCACAGCGCCCCCTGGAGGAGTAAAACTCGCAGAGCGTGAAGTCACAGCGCCCCCTGGTGGAGAAGAAACATCAGAGCTTGAAGTCACAGCTTCCCCTGGTGGAGAAGAAACATCAGAGCTTGAAGTCACAGCGTCCCCTGGTGGAGAAGAAACATCAGAGCTTGAAGTCACAGTGTATCCTGGTGGAGAAGAAACATCAGAGCTTGAAACATCAGAGCTTGAAGTCAAAACGTCCCCTGGTGGAGAAGACACATCAGAGCTTGAAGCGTCCCCTGGTGGAGAAGAAACATCAGAGCTTGAAGTCACAGCGTCCCCTGGTGGAGAAGAAATCACAGAGCATGAAGTCACAGCGTACCCTGGTGGAGAAGATACTGAGGAATTTCTAACTCCCTCACCAATACATCTCCTCTCGTTCACCCCGGGCATGGTGGACCTGATAAACATTGGAACAAAGTCGACCCCCCTTAACAGACGAGTTTACCGACTGACGGCGCCCCATATGTCAAGCCCAGCTCCAGATTGCCTAGAAAATACATTTGATAACTGATATGAACAGGGTCCATTATGCGCAGCAACAAACATGTATGGACCCCATGCTTCTAGAAAGCCTGGTGTTTCAATCATTGCACAGGTTGAGGTTCACAACATTTCTACTGTTATTTCAAATAGAGTGTCCAACACAAGGAGTGGTCTGGAGAGAGAATGCTGTTTGGTCACTGTACCTCACAGGCATCACAGCCCCCAAAAATGTGACAACAAGCTTAACCTTGCCTTGTTTAACATCAGGTCACTAACAAATAAGTCCTCCTCTGTAAATGATATAATCTGTAAAGAGAAGCTAGATATAATCTTTCTAACAGAGACATGGCTTGGCTCGGATGGAGCTGTTCTCCTAGCGCCAGCCTGTCCCGCAAACTACAGTTTCATTCACTCTTTTCGTAAGGCTAAGAAAGGAGGTGGACTGGCAATAATTTTTTCAGACACGTTAAAATTCAAGGCTCTGACCCTTGGCAGCTTTACATCCTTTGAATACCAGGCCACTACACTACTTGGTCAACCCTCTATGCCAATGATTAGCATTTATCGCCCGCCAAAATGCAGTAAAGCAATATTTCTAACAGAAATATCAGAACTTTTATCTATCTGCTCCACTAACTATGACAGAACTCTTATCTCAGGTGATCTTAATCTTCACCTGGATGATGCTACAGATGCTGTGGCTATGGGCTTCTTAGAGTTATTGCACTCCTTTGAGTTTATCCAACATGTTGTTGGGCCTACACATAAACATGGGCACACTCTGGACCTGGTGATTTCTAGAGGGCTGAACATCACTGTGGAAAGGACTATTGAAAGGCCTGAGCTATCAGACCACTATTTGCTGTGTTTTAATATGACTGTCTCTGATCTAGAGAAAAACATCACGGAATATACCATAAAAAAGCGTTTTTTTAGCTCTTCTGCAGCCGACGAGTTCTCTCGTCATCTGGGGCCCCCCCTGCCCGATACCCCCCCAGTAAATGATATGGTTCAAAATTTTAATCTTAAACTAGAGTCAGCTCTTGATATAGTGGCTCCTTTGAAAACAAAAAAGAAACATAACACCAGAATAACACCCTGGATAAATGAGCATACACGCTCACTGAAGCAAGAATGTCGTAGAGCTGAGCGAGCGTGGAGAAAAAACAAACTCACCATCCACCTAGAGATTCTTAAAAAGTCAACAGTCGCCTATAACAAAGCCTTGCGTCTAGCAAGGCAGGCATATTTCTCTGGCATTATTAATGAGAACAAGAAAAATGAGAACAAGAAAAATGCGTCCGAAATGAGTCCTATTCTCTACCATTGAACGACTTTTAAACCCCCCCCAGTCCTACAAGCAGTCATTCCCGGCCTCTAAAGCTAAGTGTAATGAGTTTGCATGCTTTTTTGATAACAAAATCTTTAACATTAGAGCTGATATTATGAATGGTGCTGCTGCTAGCGCAAACCCTCAAACAGCAGCTAATGGTCCCAGAGTAGATCTCTCCAGGGGGAGCCTATTAACGTTCTGCGCAATTGATGAAGATGAACTCCGCAAAACCATATCACAGATGACATCATCCTCCTGTTCATTGGATAAAATTCCCACCACCTTTCTCAAAGAGGTCTTGGACAGTGTGATTGGAGATATCCTAAAAATTGTAAACAGCTCTCTACAATCAGGTGTCTTCCCAGACTCACTGAAGACTGCTGTAGTTAGGCCCCTACTCAAGAAACACAATCTTGATCCCTCTGTTTTGGGTAACTATCGACCCATTTCAAATCTACCCTTTCTGGGCAAGGTTTTAGAAAAATGCATCTTTCATCAATTGGATGTGTTTCTACAGAACAATAATGTGCACAACAAATTCCAATCTGGCTTTAGGAAAGGTCACAGCACAGAAACAGCACTTGTAAAAGTAATTAATGATCTTAGGGTGTCTGCTGACAAGAAACATGTATCTGTTCTCCTACTCCTAGATCTAACGGCTGCATTTGACACGATTGATCATTCAATTTTAATACAGCGTCTGGAACACTGGATAGGCCTGTCTGGTACGGCCCTGTCCTGGTTTTCCTCCTACCTATCAAACAGAAGTTACTTTGTCAATCTAGCCGAGTTTGACTCAGACAAACACGACATCAGCTCTGGTATTCCACAGGGCTCGATTCTTGGCCCTCTGCTTTTCTCCTTGTACATACTGCCATTGGGCGAACTCATTACCAACCACGGAGTCAATTTTCATTTCTATGCTGATGATACCCAACTTTATCTTTCTGTGGCTCCAGATGATCCCTGTGCTTTAGACCCGCTGTTGACCTGTCTGTCTAGCATCAAATGTTGGATGAGTGAGAACTTTCTCAAGCTAAACGAGGATAAGACAGAAGTTCTCATAATCGGTTCTAGTGAGCAGAAAGAATCAATAATAAGCAGACTTGGTAACCTGACTGTAGAAAGTAACAGTAAAGTAAAGAACCTGGGGGTTATTATTGATTCTGAATTGAATTTCAATTCACACATTAATCATGTTACCAAGATTGCCTTTTTTCACCTGAGAAATATTGCACGAATCAGAGCCTATTTGTCCTTGGACGATGCAAAAACGCTAATCCACGCCTTTGTTTTTTCTCGGCTTGACTACTGCAATGCACTCTTTTCAGGACTGCCTAAGAAAACAACTGACAGACTACAACTTGTCCAAAATGCAGCAGCCAGAGTTTTAACTAGAACTAAGATGAGAGAACATATTACTCCAGTTTTGGCATCACTGCACTGGCTTCCGGTTGTTTTTAGGATTGATTTTAAAATTCTTTTACTTGTCTATAAAGCTCTCAATGGTCTCGCACCTTCCTACCTACATGACTGCCTGCCTAAATATGTCCCAAACCGCCCCCTAAGGTCTTCCACTGCCGGCCTGCTCGCTTTGCCAAAAAAAATGGCAACTAAAAAACACGGGGAAGCAGCTTTTTGCTTCTACGGGCCGTCGGTATGGAACAAGCTCCCACTGTACCTTCGTCAGGCAGCCTCTGTAGACATTTTTAAAGCTCAGCTCAAGACCCACTTCTACAACATTGCTTTTAATTGATCTTTTATTTTTTATTTTTTGTTATTCATGTCCTCACTGCATTACTGCTTGTTTTTAATGTTGTTGCCATGCTTTTCTTTTATCCTCCATTTCTCTGTAAAGCACTTTGAGCTGCATTTCATGTCATGAAAGGTGCTATACAAATAAAGTTTTATTATTATTATTATTATTAATATAAGGTAGTTTCCACAGTTAGTCACACAGAGTAGAAACAAATGGGTTAAACAATATAAGGTCGTTTTCACAGTTAGTCACACAGAATAGAAACAAATGGGTTAAACAATATAAGGTCGTTTTCACAGTTAGTCACACAGAGTAGAAACAAATGGGTTAAACAATATAATGTGGAGTGGGAAACTGCGAGACAGGAAACCCAGTTGTCGTAGAGGAGTTTACTGATCTTCCACATACAAATACAATACTGTGAGAATAACAACAACAACCCGTAACCCGGAACCGGAAGCACTGAGTCCTCCATCTTTCTCCCGTGCTCTTAAAGGCACCATACCCCTCGGGTGAATGTCTCTCGCAGTCTCTAGATGTGGGTCACCACACAGGCCCCCCCAGAATTCACCCTCATAAAAGGTGCACAGAACAGCCACACCCCAAAAACAATCACATTCCCAAAGAGAACAGTCAACGCGGTGGGGGACGGATTAACCGCCCAAAACGGCTGCGCTTCGCCGGAGGGGGATAAAGTTCAGGAGGAGGCGGCGGAGGCGGGGCCGGTTTTGGGCGCACAATCGGGGGACGGCCCCGACGCGGCGGTATGGCCAACCGAACCGGCGCATCAGCCTCCAAGTGGGCAGGCTTTAGACGGTCTATAGAAACCCGCTCAGGCCTGCCTCCCATGTCCACCACAAAGTTCTTCGCACCATGCTCCAGAACCCGGTAGGGCCCGTCATAGGGGGGCTGCAGCGGAGTCCGATGCCCATCGTGCCGGATGAATACATATTTGGCCGCTGGTAGGTCCCTAGGGACGTAGGACTGGGGGAGGCAGTGGTGAGATGTCGGGATTGGAATCAGGGCGTCGGCCACGCCCTTGGACACAGCCCGCTGAGCGGCCGCCGACCAGGGGGCTGTGGCATCCGGGAGAAACTCCCCCGGGACACGCAGCGGCTGGCCGTAAACTAGCTCGGCGGATGAAGCCTGGAGGTCCTCCTTGGGGGCGGAGCGCAGACCCAGCATGACCCAGGGGAGACGATCAGCCCAGCTGCCATCTGTCAGGCTGGCCCGAAGAGAGGCCTTCATGTCCCGATGGAACCGCTCGCACAGACCGTTGCCCTTCGGGTTATAAGCTGTCGTGCGGTGAATCTTCACCCCTAGATGTCCCGCCACCGCCGTCCACAGCTCCGAGGTGAACTGGGGACCCCGGTCACTGGTGATGTCCCCCGGCGTTCCGAAGCGGGCCACCCAGCACCCGATGAAAGCCCTGGCCACCTCCGCTGCTGTAGTGGAGGACAGAGGAACTGCCTCCGGCCACCTGGTGGTCCTGTCCACCATGGTGAGGAGGTGAGTATATCCCCGGGAGGCGGGCAGAGGGCCCACAAGGTCCACATTCACGTGATCGAACCGCCTCTCTGGCACTTTAAACGGTGCCAAGGGGGCCCTGGTATGCCGATGGACCTTGGCACGCTGGCACGCCACACACGAGCCCGCCCAGGCCTTAACGTCTGTCCGGAGTCCAGGCCAAACAAACTTGGCCCCCACCAGCTTGGTAGAGGCCTTCACACCTGGGTGGGAAAGTCCGTGGATGGTGTCGAACACCCGGCGCCGCCAGGCAGCAGGCACCATGGGGCGTGGTTGACCGGTGGAAACATCGCAGAGGAGAGTGGCGTCAGCTGCGTCGAACACCACGTCCTCCAGCCGCAGCGCGGTAGGAGCCGACCGGTAGTCCTGGAGCTCTTTGTCTGCGGCCTGATCCGCCGCCATGGCGGCATAGTCAAAACCCAAGTGGACGGCACTTGGCGGCATAGTCAAAACCCAAGTGGACGCCACTGCCCGAGAGAGGCAGTCGGCGACCAAGTTATCCTTGCCTGCTACGTGCTGGATATCCGTGGTGAACTCGGAGATCGCCGAGAGATGGCGCTGCTGACGTCCAGACCACGGCTCCGAAGTTTTCGCCATGGAGAAGGTCAGCGGCTTGTGGTCCACGAAGGCGGTAAACTGGCGCCCTTCCAACAGGAATCTGAAGTGCCGGGTGGCGAGGAACAGACCCAGCAGTTCCCTGTCGAAGGTGCTGTATTTGCGCTCTGCGTCACGGAGCTGCCTGCTGAAGAACGCCAGCGGCTGCCAGGCCCCGCCTACCCACTGTTCGCACACTGCCCCAACCGCGTAGTCCGATGCGTCCGTCGTAAGCGCGACCGGGGCAGAAGGAGACGGGTGCGCGAGCAGAGCTGCGTTGGCCAGTGCAGTCTTGGCAGCCTCGAACGCTGCGCTCCTCTCCGGGGACCAGTCCAATTCGTCCTTGGGCGCTTTGCCCCTCAGGGCCTCATATAAGGGACGCATAATGCGGGCAGCATGGGGTAGGAAACGGTTGTAGAAATTCACCATGCCTAAAAACTCTTGCAGCGCCTGCACCGTGCGGGGACGCGGAAAACGGGCGACGGCCTCCACCCTGGCGGGCAGAGGGGCAGCTCCTCGCGGAGTGACGTAGTGTCCCAGGAAGGTGATTGACTCCTGCCCGAACTGGCACTTGGCCGGGTTGACGATGAGGCCGTGCTCGCTGAGCCGTTCGAACAGCTGGCGGAGGTGGGTCATGTGCTCGTCGATGGAAGTGCTGGCTATGAGGATGTCATCGAGAAAAACAAACAAAAACGGCATGTCTCGTAGTACAGAGTCCATAAGACGTTGAAACGTCTGCGCCGCCCCCCTAAGGCCAAAGGGCATTCGCAAAAATTCAAAAAGGCCAAAGGGGGTGATGACCGCCGTCTTGGGTACATCCTGTGGGTGCACTGGCACCTGATGATATCCGCGCACCAGGTCCACCTTGGAGAAAACGACGGCCCCTGCCAGGTGAGCAGAGAAGTCCTGAATGTGCGGGACGGGGTACCGGTCAGGGGTCGTGGCGTCATTCAGGCGCCGGAAATCGCCGCAGGGGCGCCAACCCCCGCCCGCCTTCGTAACCATGTGCAGGGGAGAAGCCCACGGGCTGTCCGAGCGGCGCACTATGCCGAGGCGCTCCATGGTCGAGAACTCCTCTCTGGCGATGGCCAGCTTGGCTGAGTCAAGGCGCCGCGCCCGGGCGTAGACTGGGGGGCCCACGGTGGTCATATGGTGTTCCACGCCATGCTTAGCCACCGCGGACGAGAACGTGGGCGTGGTGAGGACGGGAAAACCGGCGAGCAGTCGTTGATATGGATCCCCAGTGGCGAGCGTGTTAGACAGGCAGAGCGCTCCGCCCCCCCCAAGCGTGCAGGGGTACGAAGCGAATGAAACGGCATCAATCAGGCGACAGTTCTTAACGTCCACCAGTAGGCTGTAAGCACAGAGGAAATCCGCTCCCAGGAGTGGCGTGGACACAGCCGCCATAACGAAGTCCCAGCCAAAACGCCGCCCGCCAAAACACACCTCCACATACCTGGTGCCGTACGTGCGTATGGGTGTGCCATTAGCAGCGTCCATCTGTGGGCCGTGTTCACCGGCCACGGTGTCCACGGCTTGTGCTGGCAGGATGCTGCGTTGCGCGCCGGAGTCCACGAGCAGCCGCCGGCCAGATGAAGAGTCGGAGATGAACAGCAGCTTGCAGTCACGGCCAGTGCTCATAGCTGCTAATGAGCGCCGGCCCTGAAGTTTCCCTGTGCCCTGAAACTGCATGGTTTGCGACACTGCTTGGCCTTAGCTCCAAACCTGGCATGATAGTAACAGAGCCCGTCGTCGTTTTGGCGGCGGGCTGTCACCGCTGCTGCGGTGTCTGCATAGTCCTCCAGCGGTGGGGGCAGGGTCGAGTTGCTCTGGTGGGGCAACAGGGCATGGACAAACTGCTGTCGGTTGGCGAGGAAAACCCTGTCCGCCTCTGCCGCCAGCCCACGATAATCCTTGGTGGAGGAGAGGGGGGAACTGGCTAGTGCTGTGCGCACAGGCACTGGAAGCTGCCGCAGGAAAACGTGTGTAAACAGAAACGATGGATCAGCTGATCCCAGCACAGCCAGCATTCTCTCCATTAATTCCGATGGTTTACCGTCTCCGAGGCCGTTGAGAGACAGCAGACGGTCCGCCTTCTCTAGCTCCGACAGTTCGTATAGTTTCAGCAGGAATGTCTTTAATGCTCCGTACTTGTCGTCCGCCGGTGGATCCTCCAATAGCATCATCGCGCGCGCGGTGGTCGATGCATCCAACGCCGACACAACATGAAAATATTTCGTGGCATCCTGGGTAATTCCTCTCAGATGGAATTGAGCCTCGATGTGCTGAAACCACGGCCGTGGGTTTTGTTGCCAAAAGTCGGGCAGTTTGACTGTAGCCGCATACACGTTCGCATGAACGTTAGCTGCGCCGTTAGCGTTAGCACCGTGCAGTGCGGCGGCGGCGTTGTTGTTGTCCATAATTGTTCGAAATCACTCACGTCAAGGTCACCAATGTGGAGTGGGAAACTGCGAGACAGGAAACCCAGTTGTCGTAGAGGAGTTTACTGATCTTCCACATACAAATACAATACTGTGAGAATAACAACAACAACCCGTAACCCGGAACCGGAAGCACTGAGTCCTCCATCTTTCTCCCGTGCTCTTAAAGGCACCATACCCCTCGGGTGAATGTCTCTCGCAGTCTCTAGATGTGGGTCACCACAATAAGGTCGTTTTCACAGTTAGTCACACAGAGTAGAAACAAATGGGTTAAACAATATAAGGTCGTTTTCACAGTTAGTCACACAGAGTAGAAACAAATGGGTTAAACAATATAAGGTCGTTTTCACAGTTAGTCACACAGAATAGAAACAAATGGGTTAAACAATATAAGGTAGTTTTCACAGTTAGTCACACAGAGTAGAAACAAATGGGTTAAACAATATAAGGTAGTTTTCACAGTTAGTCACACAGAGTAGCGGGTCGGAGGAAGACCATAGTGATGTTCCCCCGGACGAGCTGTCAGGCACAGACTGACTATGTAGGTAACGGTGCACCCATTGGCCACTGGGTGACACGTGACCGGCAACCAATAAGGGAGGAGGCGTTGATCAGACGCCTGACTAGAGCCGGCCCCTCGATGATGTCACTGACAAGGTAAACACAGACAATCCAACCTGGAGTGGAGAAGAACACATATGTAATAGAAGGCACTCTCTATTCCAATATATGGTTCATAACAAGTCTACTTAGATGTATAGTTATATACAGTATATATAAGGGATATCACAGATAGGTCTATATACATATATAATATACCACAACAATACCACCAGTTACCTCATATAAATATTATGAGGATTGATGCCAACAGCGGGAAACAGAACCAGGGTTTGAGCCCAAAAATGGCACCCATTTATTAATCAGAGGGTTGTTTACAGGCAAATCAATATATCAATCAATCAGCTGGTCAGGGACAAAACGCTAAGTAAAATGTTCAACATTAATTAACTCAAATGTTCTTCATCTCTGGGGTTTTCTCACAAACGGGGGTGCGGGCAGGGTCTTTCCCCGGGTCCGCAGGTACAGTCTAAGGTTCTATTTACACGAGGATGGTGTTCATAAAAAACGGCAAAATAAAGTATCGTTTGCTGCTGTCATTTAGACGAGAACCGTGTTCACAGGAGGTGAAAACGCAACGAAGTGAAACCACCTCCCAGAGTGGAAATCTTTTAGAACGCCGTTTCCTATGGTCTCCATATAAACAGGCAAAACGGTGGATCCGCAAAACTTGTGACATCATGGCTTACGTCAGCTCTGGTCGGCTCGCCCCGTGTCCTACGTTTTTACATGGTGTCATAGGCATGCGTCAGTTGCTAGGGGAAACGAACAACAACAACCATGTCGGATAGTCCGGTTTGCTGGAGGTGTGATGAGGACGCGACGTTTGTTTACTTTCTGTGTAGAAGAAGAACGGAAGTAGTTCTACGCATGCGTGACTTATGTCTATGGTTTATATAAGCGCTGCGTCACACGGACCCCACAAGGACACGCGCCACCTAGCGACCTGGCATATATATGCATGCACTTTGTAGCGTGTTCATTCAAGTGTGCGTTCTCATGTAAATGGTCCAAAAACTTATTTTCTTACTTTAGAATCCCTTTCCCCAGTGAGGGGGGTTTCTCATCTGAAGGTTTCCATCAGGTCATTTGGGACGTATACCTGCCTCCGACTACGTGGCCCAGCCCTCGGCACTTCGCTCCGCCTCGCTCGCTCTCGCTCTCTCTCTCTCTCTTTTTCTCTCTCCGGGGCGGCGCCGTTGTGGTGCACGGTCCCAACGTGAGACGCCACAATATATACATAATATTAACCAATGAATATATATTTAAACTACATCATACTACTCATAACACAAAACTAATCATAACAAATAATAAACACCCACAACACACTGCGCACGATCTACGACATTTCTTGGGCTCAGATTGAGACTCCAGGCAGCCCCATATGGAACCTTTCACTCCGCGATTGTACACAAACATACTATATAACTAGAACTGCACTCTGTCAAGTGCCTATACTATATATATAAACATACTATATAACTAGAACTGCACTCTGTCAAGTGCCTATACTATATATAAACGTACTATATAACTAGAACTGCACTCTGTCAAGTGCCTATACTATATAAACATACTATATAACTAGAACTGCACTCTGTCAAGTGCCTATACTATATATAAACATACTATATAACTAGAACTGCACTCTGTCAAGTGCCTATACTATATATAAACGTACTATATAACTAGAACTGCACTCTGTCAAGTGCCTATACTATATATAAACATACTATATAACTAGAACTGCACTCTGTCAAGTGCCTATACTATATATAAACGTACTATATAACTAGAACTGCACTCTGTCAAGTGCCTATACTATATATAAACATACTATATAACTAGAACTGCACTCTGTCAAGTGCCTATACTATATATAAACGTACTATATAACTAGAACTGCACTCTGTCAAGTGCCTATACTATATATAAACATACTATATAACTAGAACTGCACTCTGTCAAGTGCCTATACTATATATAAACGTACTATATAACTAGAACTGCACTCTGTCAAGTGCCTATACTATATATAAACATACTATATAACTAGAACTGCACTCTGTCAAGTGCCTATACTTGCTTGTTGCACACAAGCGTGCAAGTACTGTAGACCGCTACAAACTTTCAAATCTCAGCCTCTCTGTGAAAGAACGTTTGCAATATTGAATTATTAGGTTTAGCTATTTGCTACGTACCTTGCTTTTGGGGGAGAAAAAGTAGTATTTTGAAGTATGGTAATGATTACTTATGTACATACATGTATACATAGTGGTGTCAGATTACATACATGTATACGTAGGGGCATTAGCTTTAGTCCACCCGACACTGAAACATGTCATCGTTACGTCACCATCGATAACCAATTATACCCTGGCATTGGTACATAATCTTCATCACGTCATATGCTCATATGTCTACATGTGTATGTATATGTCTATATGTATGTATAATTCATTTCTGAGTTGATTAGTGGTATAATGTGGTTACTCGGGTGGTTTGATGCGTATGTCCCTGGCACTGAAACATATCATCATTATGTCACCATCGTAAACCAATTATACCCTGGCATTGGTACATAATCTTCATCACGTCATGGGACATCCACGGAAAACATACCTGCACGGTCTGCTTCCATATGTCAGCATATGACGTCATATCACATGCTGCTAAGGGACATATGACGTCATATCACATGCTGCTAAGGGACATATGACGTCATATCACATGCTGCTAAGGGACATATGACGTCATATCACATGCTGGGGTGAATAAACGGACGGCCGTGCGCATGCAATGAAATATCGTGAGTCAGCTGGTGATTTCGATTCGATTTCGATACGAATCGAGAACCGTGACAGCCTTATAATAAAATAACTAATTCATTCTATATTGATAGACATTAATGAAACCAGAGATTTCTCGGGTTGTCACACAAGGTTGCAAGCAAGAAAGCAGAGACACTGCGAGTCTGGCATATATTGTGATATTGTGGAAATTTGCACTAATTTATCTTCTGTTCTGCAGTCCGTCCGTCCGTCCGTCCCCCCCCCCTCCCTGCACCACTTCCCTAAACATGTAGGAGGAGGAGGAGCCCCCAGACGCAAAAACAAATGGATAACAAATTTTATTTAACTGAAGGAGTTCTTCTTCCATCCATCCAGGTTCCTACAATGTGTTTCTGGTAGCGGTCCATGAGCTGGGCCACACCCTGGGTTTGGCTCACTCCAAAGACACATCGTCCATCATGCACAAAGACTACAAATGGAGGGAGACTGATGACTTCCTGCTGCCAGCAGACGACCGCCAGGGGATTCAAGACATCTACGGATGTGAGTGGAAATGGTTAAACAACAACTTGATATATAATAATACTTCACTGCAGTTGAATCCAGACCAACTTGGATTGTAGCTTTGCAGCAGCAGGTGAATCCAGACCAACTTGGATTGTAGCTTTGCAGCAGCAGGTGAATCCAGACCAACTTGGATTGTAGCTTTGCAGCTGCAGGTGAATCCAGACCAACTTGGATTGTAGCTTTGCAGCAGCAGGTGAATCCAGACCAACTTGGATTGTAGCTTTGCAGCAGCAGGTGAATCCAGACCAACTTGGATTGTAGCTTTGCAGCAGCAGGTGAATCCAGACCAACTTGGATTGTAGCTTTGCAGCTGCAGTTGAATCCAGACCAACTTGGATTGTAGCTTTGCAGCTGCAGTTGAATCCAGATCAACTTGCAGTGATTTGAATAGGTTTATAGTTTATAGTTTTGGGCCGCGATACACCAACAACCTCTGCGTCCATGGGATGCACTACTGTACTCCACATACACAGTAATAATAATCACTACTGTACTCCACATACACAGTAATAATAATCACTACTGTACTCCACATACACAGTAATAATAATCACTACTGTACTCCACATACACAGTAATAATAATCACTACTGTACTCCACATACACAGTAATAATAATCACTACTGTACTCCACATACACAGTAATAATAATCACTACTGTACTCCACATACACAGTAATAATAATCACTACTGTACTCCACATACACAGTAATAATAATCACTACTGTACTCCACATACACAGTAATAATAATCACTACTGTACTCCACATACACAGTAATAATAATCACTACTGTACTCCACATACACAGTAATAATAATCACTACTGTACTCCACATACACAGTAATAATAATCACTACTGTACTCCACATACACAGTAATAATAATCACTACTGTACTCCACATACACAGTAATAATAATCCAAGTGAAAAAAAAAATCACAGGGGGGAAAAATGTGGTAAAACAATAATCTACGGACGCGATCATTTTGCATGCCCGCATCCGACCTCATCCTATGTTATAAAAAAAAACACACACACACACACACACACACACACACACACACACGGAGAGAGAGAGAGAGCGTCAGTCAAGTGGCTCTGTGGCTGCGATGCGCTCAGCAAAAACAGCTGATCTCCGAGCTCATCAACGTCATCAAATGGTTGCAAAATGCCCCAAACAGGTCCCAAAACATGGTATTTGTGAGCACCGCCACTGTCCATATTTGTTTGTCTTATGACAAAAAATGCTCCCCAATGTCTGAATCTGTGAGCTTGCAGGCTGGCTACGACGAGCACTAGCAGTGTAGCTTGCTCGTTAGCTCCTCACATTTGTTCCACTTGTGTAATCTCAGCAGCGCATTGAAGTGGGCATAGGGGAAAAGCAGAACCTCCGTGAACGTCAATATTGGCATATATATGGCAATATGTGATACTAACTAGAGCCTATAGACCCTATAGACGAATCCAGGAGCGGGTCTCATGGTCGCAGCTTACGTATTTCCTGTAGGCAGACTCGACGTAGCTGCGGGGTTTAAACCCTCAGCAGGCGCACCTCTTCTACTACAGTGAATGGCAGAGTGACTGATGTTAGTCTGCCTCAAACGTTACTCTTTTACCTGCTTTTTACTAATGCTAACATTACAAAGATGCCCAGAACATCGGGATGAACCTGTGTAGTTTATGGCTGCTCCAACAGTAGTGGCAACATTATTATTTTTTAAAACAGAATGTCAAAATATCCACCGCGGTGGCTGAGACCAGAGCCATTGAGTAATGGTTGAGACAAAGCAGTGAAAGGTGAAAGATACATAACGTCAGTCTATACCCAATACCCAATCTTTCTGTTTTATGAACACAAGGCTGCTGTATTTTATACCTCATACTATAGCATTTAAAGTATGAGGTATAAAGTACAGCAGCCTTGTGTTAATAAACCCCAGGCTGTGGTGTCGCTAAGTAGAGATGTTTTCTAAGTCACTCTTATATCAGTCACAGCTGTGTTTAGTATCACCTTCTGGTCTCTGTTTGCAGATAATTCAGTCACAAACAACCTGACCCTGGATGATGTTTCATTCCTGCCTCTCATACTCCAAGAACGGATGATTAACGCACCTGTAGCTGCTTACACATTTATTCAAGTTTCATGTAGAACGTAGCATGTTACGATCTGTCAGCTCCACTGCACTGGTGGTGACTCACACTGAAATCGGTCCGTGTAGAAACAAGGTAACAAAACCTAACAATCCTAATGTTACAGATGTCCAGAAGCCCAGCTGCGACGCCCTGACCCTGGCCCAGCTGTTGAATGAGATTTCTGAACTGAAAAAGGACAAGATCAACATGAAGACAGAGATTTCTGAACTACAAAAGGACAAGAGCAACATGAATACAGAGATTTCTGAACTACAAAAGGACAAGAGCAACATGAATACAGAGATTTCTGAACTACAAAAGGACAAGAGCAACATGAATACAGAGATTTCTGAACTACAAAAGGACAAGAGCAACATGAATACAGAGATTTCTGAACTACAAAAGGACAAGAGCAACATGAATACAGAGATTTCTGAACTACAAAAGGACAAGAGCAACATGATGCAGGAGAACAGCCGACTGATGCAGGAGCTGAGGGAGAGGACGCCGACACCACCACCAGGTGAGAGATATTGAATATTGTGTATTATTACTATTTCTATTTTATCTTTTATCAGGGATTTAGAGGTAGAAAGATCTACAAGCTCATCATGCTGGCTTGTAGATCTGATATATTCAAATAACATAATTTTAAAATAGAGCTTAATTGTTTAATACAAGTTTTGTATTAAGAGACAGAAGTAGCAAATATACCTTATTGTACTTTGAGTAAACATGTGTTGTAGAAAACACCATTGATGTAATAAAGTCATAATTGTACCCTCCACTACATCTCTGAATACTAATATTATTACAACTATGTGTTAGAATTGATTATCAGTACAGTGAAAATCCATCAGTAAATCTCCTGTTTGATGTTTTTAGTCAAGTCGTGTCCCCGTGGATGGAAGACGTTTGGAGACGGATGTTACTACAAAACTACTGGCAGGAAATCATGGCAGGAAGGTAGAGATTACTGTCTGAGTCAAGGAGCTGATCTGGTGGTCATCAACAGTCTAGCAGAACTGGTTAGTGTGTGTGTGTGTGTGTGTGTGTGTGTGTGTGTGTGTGTGTGTGTGTGTGTGTGTGTGTGTGTGTGTGTGTGTGTGTGTGTGTGTGTGTGTACTTCCACCACATCTCAGAGGCAACATTTTTACTTTTACTCCACTACAATTATTTCTGTTACTTTGTATGTTTTGATTATTATTACAAACATACAATTTAGGCATTTATCAGACACTCTTACGCCAGAGTGATTTACAGTAAGCAAGAACAACACATGGTATTACATCAAAGACATAAAAATAGTCATCATGAATCATATGTAAACTACAAACCTAACGTCTGTCTAACAGTAGAATATATAATGAAACTATGAATCATATGTTAACTACAAACCTAACGTCTGTCTAACAGTACAATATATAATGAAACTATAAACCTAACGTCTGTCTAACAGTAGAATATATAATGAAACTACAAACCTAACGTCTGTCTAACAGTAGAATATATAATGAAACTAGAACTGCACTCTGCCGAGTGCATACTTGCTTGTTGCACACTAGTAGGCCATAAATGGCCTACTAGTGCGCAAGCAGAGCGCGCAAGTACTTTCGACCGCTGGAAAGTATCACATCTCAGTATCTCTGTGAAGGAACGTTTGAAATGTATAATAATTACGTGTAACTATTTGCTACCTAACTACTTTTTTACAGAAAAATGAATCATTGATATGTGATGAAAAAAAAAGGTATATAAACTGAATTAAAATATATTATACAGTATAATTATTTTATTATTATTATTATTATTATTTTGCCTTGTGGGTTCCATGTAAGGGCTTGTCTTGTGATGCTGGTATTGGGCTTATTTTATAAAAAACCCGGTTTATTCACAATGTTTCTGAACTGCCCACAGCCCTCCTATGAGACACAGACCCATCGATGATGTCACTGGTGGGTGGGTTTCTGAACTGCCCACAGCCCTCCTATGAGACACAGACCCATCGATGATGGGACTAATGCATGTCAAACTGGGGGTCCGTAGACTAACGCATGTCAAACTGGGAGTCTGTAGACTAATACATGTCAAACTGGGGGTCCGTAGACTAATGCATGTCAAACTGGGGGTCCGTAGACTAATGCATGTCAAACTGGGGGTCCGTAGACTAACGCATGTCAAACTGGGGGTCTGTAGACTAATACATGTCAAACTGGGGGTCCGTAGACTAATACATGTCAAACTGGGGGTCCGTAGACTAATGCATGTCAAACTGGGGGTCCGTAGACTAATGCATGTCAAACTGGGGGTCCGTAGACTAACGCATGTCAAACTGGGGGTCCGTAGACTAACGCATGTCAAACTGGGGGTGCGTAGACTAATGCATGTCAAACTGGGGGTCCGTAGACTAACGCATGTCAAACTGGGGGTCCGTAGACTAACGCATGTCAAACTGGGGGTCCGTAGACTAATGCATGTCAAACTGGGGGTCCGTAGACTAACGCATGTCAAACTGGGGGTCCGTAGACTAATACATGTCAAACTGGGGGTCCGTAGACTAATGCATGTCAAACTGGGGGTCTGTAGACTAATGCATGTCAAACTGGGGGTCCGTAGACTAATACATACGGGCTAATTAGTGTCAATTTGGGGGTCCTTGACATTAAACAGTTTGGGAACCAAACTGTCATAGGAGGCTGTGTGTGGGCAGTTCAGAACCCGGTTTATTCACAATGTTTCTGAACTGCCCACAGCCCTCCTATGAGACACAGACCCATCGATGATGTCACTGGTGGGTGGGTTTCTGAACTGCCCACAGCCCTCCTATGAGACACAGACCCATCGATGATGTCACGGGTGGGTGGGTTTCTGAACTGCCCACAGCCCTCCCATGAGACACAAACCCATCGATGATGTCACTGGTGGGTGGGTTTCTGAACTGCCCACAGCCCTCCCATGAGACACAGACATAGGAAAATAATTGTGCTATTTTTAACATGATTATTAGCGAGGTCCAATTATATGAAGATATGTTGAAAAGTGGTGAAGTGGTCCTTTAACCTCAGCCATATATACATGTTGACCATTTGAAAATAGCAGATCTACAAGCTCACAACGCGCCCTGATGCGACGCATAGTGAGAATAGATCTACAAGCTCACAACGTGTCCTGATGCGACGCATAGTGAGAATAGATCTACAAGCTCACAACGCATCCTGTTGCGACGCATTGTGAGAATAGATCTACAAGCTCACAACGCATCCTGTTGCGACGCATTGTGATAATAGATCTACAAGCTCACAACGCGCCCTGATGCGACGCATAGTGAGAATAGATCTACAAGCTCACAACGTGTCCTGATGCGACGCATTGTGAGAATAGATCTACAAGCTCACAACGTGTCCTGATGCGACGCATTGTGAGAATAGATCTACAAGCTCACAACGTGTCCTGATGCGACGCATTGTGAGAATAGATCTACAAGCTCACAACGTGTCCTGATGCGACGCATTGTGAGAATAGATCTACAAGCCCACAACGTGTCCTGATGCGACGCATTGTGAGAATATATCTACAAGCCCACAACGCGTCGCGATGCGACGCATTGTGAGAATAGATCTACAAGCCCACAACGTGTCCTGATGCGACGCATTGTGAGAATAGATCTACAAGCCCACAACGCGTCGCGATGCGACTCATACTTACTTTTACTTTTAGTACTTAAAGGACATTTTGATGCCGATACTTTTGTACTTTTACTTGAGTACATTTTGAATACGGGACTTCTACTTCTAACAGAGTACATCTACACTGCAGCATTAGTGTGTGTGTGTGTGTGTGTGTGTGTGTGTGTGTGTGTGTGTGTGTGTGTGTGTGTGCGTGTGCGTGCGTGCACATTGTTGCATGTGATCTACTTCCATGATTAAAGTGAAGAAGTGAATGTATTGGATCAAATTAATGATGATTCAATCATGTGCAAATGATCAGGCATTCATCAGATCGATTGGGGATTTGTGGTCCACATGGATTGGTCTGAAAAGGAGCGGACGCAGTCCGTGCGGGACGTGGACGTGGCTGGATGGAACACCACTGACAACAACGTGAGACATTTTACATGTTTTTATATTGTAATTATATCAAAGTCACTGTAAGTAGTTCAATACATTGTGTTTATTGTGCAGGTACCGGTACTGTATGTGAGTGACTGAGTGGATGTGGGTCAATACAGTGTGTTTATTGTGCAGGTACCGGTACTGTATGTGAGTGACTGAGTGGATGTGGGTCGATACAGTGTGTTTATTGTGCAGGTACCGGTACTGTATGTGAGTGACTGAGTGGATGTGTGTCAATACATTGTGTTTATTGTGCAGGTACTGGCTCAGTGGATATCCTGATAACAATGAACACTATAACTGTGCATACTACCATCCCAATACTGCCCCTGGACATTGGGTTAATTACCTATGTTCATCTGCAAGTTCAGCACTCTGTGAAAAATGAGTGTGTTTTCAGTCCATTGATGAAACTGAAGCTCAGCGTTTCGCTGCCAGCGGTGGAAGAAGTACTCACATTTTATACTCGGTAAGTAAAAAAATACCACATTGTAAGAAAATATACTCTAAAAGGTAAAGTCCTGCATGGATTCAAAATGTATTTGAGTAAAAAGTACAAAAAGTATTTGAATGTATACTTAATTACAGAAAGTAAAAAAAAAGTACCTGTTTTGCAGATCGAGTGTCCCATTTCTAGTATAAAAATGCATTTGAAAATAGCAGATCTGCAAGCTCACACATAGCTTGTAGATCTGCTATGTTCACACGGCCTAAGAAGGCTCAATGTATAGTGCTGAAGGGGTTAATGCACGTTTTGTAATAATAATCCAAATCTAAAGTAACTAAAGTCTTCAAATACTTGTAGTCAGTGGTGGAAAGTAACAAAGTACATTTACTTGAGTGTCTCCAATTTGCAATACTCCACTACATCTCGGAGCCAAAATGTGTACTTTTACTCAACTACCAGCAGTGGTGGAAAGTAAGTACATGTACTCAAATACTGTACTTAAGTACACAGTTGAGGAATGTTTTGCTTTACTGGAGTATTTACCTTCGTCAGTACTTTTACTTCTACTCCACTACATCTACATCTCTTTACTCCACTATGATTATTGTAAAACTGTAGTTACATTTTATTGTACAGAAGTACAAACTGTTCCATAACCACTTTAACACAAAGCACCAACTATGATGCTTTATAGCATGTTATTCATTTAGATTTCACAACCCTGTAGTGACCCTATATTCTGGGGACCAACATTCTGCCAAACATAGTAGATCTACAAGCTCACAGCGCGTCCACGACACCATGCGCTGTGAGCTTGTAGATCAGCTATTTTCACAGTGAAGAGGGACATGCGCTAGTGCAGAGGTTCTCAAAGTGGGGTCCGGGGACCCCTAGGGCTCATTGAGGGGGTTCCCTATAGGGCTCATTGAGGGGGTTCCCTAGGGCTCATTGAGGGGGTTCCCTATAGGGCTCATTGAGGGGGTTCCCTAGGGCTCATTGATGGGGTTCCCTATAGGGCTCATTGAGGGGGTTCCCTAGGGCTCATTGAGGGGGTTCCCTAGGGCTCATTGAGGGGGTTCCCTATAGGGCTCATTGAGGGGGTTCCCTAGGGCTCATTGATGGGGTTCCCTAGGGCTCAATGAGGGGGTTCCCTAGGGCTCATTGATGGGGTTCCCTAGGGCTCATTGATGGGGTTCCCTAGGGCTCATTGATGGGGTTCCCTAGGGCTCATTGAGGGGGTTCCCTAGGGCTCATTGATGGGGTTCCCTAGGGCTCATTGAGGGGGTTCCCGTGGGTCGCCAGAAAAGGTGATTTATAGAAAGATATATATACACTTGTCTCTCTGTCTCTGTTGTCTGTCTGTCTCTCTCTCTCTGTCTCTCTCTCTCTCTCTCTCTCTCTCTCTCTCTCTCTCTCTTATGGTGGTCCTTCTTATTAGATAGTAGTTTGCAGCCTTATATATAATCTCAATGTGGGGGTCCTTGACATGAAAATGTTTGAGAACCACTGTTAGAGGATCTAGTATAGAACCCTGGGGGACCCCAGTCAACTATAAATGTGGTTCTCAACCTTTTCAGACCACGACCCCCCCCCAAATAATCATTATTAAACTGGGGACCCCCCAAAATAATGGTATTGAACTGGGGACCCCCCAAAATAATGGTATTGAACTGGGGACCCCCCAAAATAATGGTATTGAACTGGGGACCCCCCAAAATAATGGTATTGAACTGGGGACCCCCCAAAATAACCTGCCATCAAGGAGTGTTGTGCGGGAGGAGGAGGACGAAGGCTCTACATCCTCCCGGTGGGGGCTCCTCACTGTTTTCATTTAGTTTTTTTTTGAGTAAACATGTATTAAGTTTTAGTCATATTTTGATCATCTGAAATGTTTTAGTCTTAGTCTAGTTTTACTTGACTAAATAGTGTAAGATTTTAGTCGACTACAATGTATTTTGGCTTCGTAATGGCTGATTGTACACTTGGTTGCGTGCTGAAAATAGCAGATCTACAATCTCACAACGCGTCACAGTGCGACACGTTGTGAGATTGTAGATCGGCAGAGCACAACCAAACATAAAATGCCTTGTCTTTTAGTTCTACTGGATCTCTTCTCCACATTTTAGTCTAGTTTTCATTTCTTGATGACATTTTCAGTATATTTAGTCCTTGTTTTAGTCATGATAGCTTAGTTTTTATTTTTATTTGTATTTTATTTGTGTGTGTGTTGGAGGAACATACAAGTAATACAACAATACAAGGAATTAATTGGCATAACGACTACATTGGGAAGGAAAAGGCGGTATAAAAGAATTGGCTACTCTAAGTAAAAAAAATAATACAAAAGAATACAACGTTAACCTTTTAAGTCCCTATAAAATAGACTATTCATAGGCTCACAACAAGACACGTTGTGAGCTTACAGTACATTGGGCTATTTTGTGCTATTTTTTAACATTCCTGGGATATTATGTTTGAACCTTCCAGCAGGTGTATTACTGTATTGTAATGATTCATTGATAAATGACTGTATTGTAATGATTCATTGATAAATGACTGTATTGTAATGATTCATTGATAAATGACTGTATTGTAATGATTCATTCATAAATGACTGTATTGTAATGATTCATTGATAAATGACTGTATTGTAATGATTCATTCATAAATGACTGTATTGTAATGATTCATTCATAAATGACTGTATTGTAAGCGATCTTTTTAATCACCTTGTATACTGAGCAGTGGAAGCATTTAATAAAACGTTAATTGGCAACAGTATTGTTCCAGTCTATCAATTAACAATTCTGCTGACCTGTGGGAAAATAATGTATGTGTACCAGATGATAACCTGACCATATTCTGATAATAACCCATCATATTCTTATAATACTGATAATAGGCAGTAAAGATTAAAACATGTTTAAATGCAGACTAAAGGCGTGTTCATAGTCTGGATTTTCGGTGGTGAGGTGACCACCGCTCCGGTGGTGAGCTGACCACCGCTCCGGTGGTGAGGTGACCACCGCTCCGGTGGTGAGGTGACCACCGCTCCGGTGGTGAGGTGACCACCGCTCCGGTGGTGAGGTGACCACCGCTCCGGTGTTGAGGTGAGTGACGTCATGTTGTAGTTCGGTGGTCACCTCAGTGACGTCATGTTGTAGTTCGGTGGTCACCTCAGTGACGTCATGTTGTAGTTCGGTGGTCACCTCACTGACGTCATGTTGTAGTTCGGTGGTCACCTCAGTGACGTCATGTTGTAGTTCGGTGGTCACCTCAGTGAGGTCATGTTGTAGTTCGGTGGTCACCTCAGTGACGTCATGTTGTAGTTCGGTGGTCACCTCACCACCGAAAATCCAGACTATATTTGAGCCTTAAGAGTGTGAAGGTCTTACTGTGTGTGGAGACATCATGTCTTTGGTCCAGACTAAACCCTTTTATTATTATAATTTAATTATTATATTATGTCCTTATCAGAGACTAAATGTTTTTATAATCATCATTGGGGGCGTTGTTGTTTCACACTAAACCCATTAAGCGGTTTAGGTTCTACCCGAAGAAATCCGATAACAAGCTTATTGAGTACCCGTTGTCGATTAGATTTGGGCTTATCAAGCCTGTTAGCGAGCATAAAGACAATTGTATTAAATCACCCACGCTGGCACAAACATGTCGGTCTAAAAGTGTATTGATACCATAGACGGTAAAAAATATGGACAAAGCGTTCCGCGGGTCTAACATGAACGTAAAATGAAGCCTGTCAGTCCTTGTATTGTAAGTCGCCATCTTTCTAGATCCGTTTGGGCCCAGCTGGCCCATTGGCTGGCCCAGACAACGAGGCGGGACTTCCCCCCTTCTTCTTCGTTGGTTTTTATTTTGACTCGAGTGGGTGGGGAATCCCGATCATAGACTGTAACGGTAGCCACGCCCCTCAGAACATACGCAAATTTATGGTATTTTTTTTTATAAATGGGACCATAATTTTCCAAAAAGAATATTATGACATTAGAAATGAGACTTTAAACTAGTGACTGGAAGCAGGAAGTATTCATGACCATGTTTATTAAGGTAATACAGTCTAGGTGAAGTTGGGCCCAAATACATTACTCTATGGAGCTATGGGGTTTTTTTGGGCCCAATGACAGCGCCACAACAGGCCATTATATGAACTTTCAGGAAATCCCAATTTCCTTAGTGGCTTCACAAAATTTAAATACTGTAAATATAAAACGCCTCTTGAACCAGCAGGTGGCAGTGTGCCACTTCTCTAAACATACAGGAGAGAGATTGAGAACGTTGACCAAAATAACAATTCTTCTACATGCTCTAATTATGTAGACTTTTTAACCATGTTGAGAGCGTATGGTATGGGTCCATTTTGGTTTCATTTAGACGAAAAATATGCCACTTATTCATTTAACATTCTAATATTATACTGTACCACTATAATATTATCTGACATTTTGGAAAGGACACGATATTAACCATCAAGACGTCAATGTACAAATGGAACCAAATGGACCCATTAGGTCCATTTGGTTCCATTTGTACACTCTCAGAGTTACATTTACTTAGATTTTACAATATGGGGGTCCCAGAGATAGAAATGCCATTAAATGGGGGTCCGTAGACTTAATGCACGTCAAACTAAGGGTCCTTGAAATTAATGTATGTTGTCGACAGAAATAAAACGTTCGCTCTGAAAGAATATATAAAAGATCAAAGATTTGTGCCGCATTTTTAACGATTCTTCAAAAATAGCAGACCTAAGCTCGTAGCGCGCCCCTCGGTGGCGCGCTATGAGCTTGTAGATCTGCTATTTTTCAATAGCTAAAGCATAACATGATGCTTAGTTAAAACACCAAAAAGGGGTTCCCGCCCAGAACGGGTTAAGCATTATGATATTATGCTTTAGCTATGAAGAATAGCAGATCTCTTATGCATCTCTGCCTATCATACACACACAGGACATGTGTTTACTGTTTACATCTCTGCCTTTCACACACACACACACACACACACACACACACACACAGGACATGTGTTTACTGTTTACATCTCTGCCTTTCACACACACACACACACACACACACAGGACATGTGTTTACTGTTTACATCTCTGCCTTTCACACACACACACACACACACACACACACACACACACACACACACACACACACACACACACAGGACATGTGTTTACTGTTTACATCTCTGCCTTTCACACACACACACACACACACACACACACACACACACAGGACATGTGTTTACTGTTTACATCTCTGCCTTTCACACACACACACACACACACACACACAGGACATGTGTTTACTGTTTACATATCTTATGCATCTCTGCCTATCATACACACACAGGACATGTGTTTACTGTTTACATCTCTGCCTTTCACACACACACACACACACACACACACACACACACACACACACACACACAGGACATGTGTTTACTGTTTACATCTCTTATGCATCTCTGCCTATCATACACACACACAGGACATGTGTTTACGGTTTACATTATGTCTTATTACATTATTTATCAGCTATACATTATTTGTCATCCGATTGCCATTAATTTCCTCAGGTAATGTTGATTTTGTCGACTAAAACTATGTCCGTAGACCAGGGATACTCAAATAGATTTACCTGTGGGCCACATTACAAAAATGGCAAGGGGCCAGGGGCCAGTAGATAAAATTACGACATTAATGATACTTGATAACTTCTCTCTTTCAATTGCTTTATTTTCGCAAAATGTATCAAAGTACAATGTGCATGCACACAATATGTAAATAAATAAATGTGTTACATTTTCTTGCATAAACACAAAGAGCTGTTTCCATAACTGCACAAATTATTGCACATAACATGAGTAGCTGTTATAATAACATAATAACATAACATGAGTAGCTCTTTGCCTGCCTGCCTGCCTGTCTGTCTGTCTGTCTGTCCATGAGTAGTTATTTGTCTGTCTGTCAATGAGTAGCTGTCTTACTGTCTGCCTGTCTATGAATAGCTGTCTGCCTGCCTGTCTATGAGTAGCTGTCTGTCTGCCTCCCTGCCTGTCCAATTGTCCATGAGTAGCTGTCCGTCTGCCTGTCTGAGTAGCTGTCTGCCTGCCTGCCTAATTGTCCATGAGTAGCTGTCTGTCTGCCTGTCTATGAGTAGCTGTCTGCCTGCCTGCCTAATTGTCCATGAGTAGCTGTCTGTCTGCCTGTCTATGAGTAGCTGTCTGCCTTCCTGCCTGTCCAATTGTCCATGAGTAGCTGTCTGTCTGTCTGTCTAAATACAATAAACACAATTTGCCTGAAAATAGATTACCCAGCTATGACCTTTTTCATGAAAAAAAATGAGTAGTGATATGGCTGACTGAGTAAAATAAAACAATCTACCTGAAAATAGATAGCTATAAGTGAAGAGCAATTTCCGCAATTACCATTTCCGCAATTTCCATTTACGCAATTTCCGCAATTTCCATTTCCGCAATTTCCTCAATTTCCATTTCCGCAATTTCCGCAATTTCCATTTCCACCATTTCCGCAATTTCCATTTCCGCATTTCCGCAATTTCCGCAATTTCCATTTCCACCATTTCCGCAATTTCCACAATTACAATTTCCGCAATTTCCATTTCCAACTATTAATGGCAGCTGGGTTTCATCATTCAAATAAAATAGAATTCTGTCCGTTTAGCTATAAAATGATGTCAGGGAATAGGGATACACAGTATGTCTTTCATTTGCATTGCATCTCCCCCCCCCCCCCCCCAAGCTTTTATTTTCGTTCGAGTAATAGTACAACTCTAATAGTATATTACTTATAATAATGTAATTAAAGATAACTTCATTCAGATTTTTTATTTTTTATTTCATTTTCCAGATTTTTCTTTCTTTTTTTTTTATTTTCATTGGTGGGCCAGTCATAATGGTCCCGCGGGCCTGATGTGGCCCGCGGGCCTGAGGTTGAGTATCACTGCCGTAGACTATACCTTTTTTTCACTGAGGAAAACGGAAATAAAAATGAAAAAATAACTAAGCTTATAATTATGACGACTAAAACTATGACTAAATATATTGACAATTTTGCCCAACAAATAAAAACTAGACTAAAATGTTAAGGAGGGATCTAGTGGAGAAGAGATCCAGTAGAACTAAAATGTTAAGGAGGGATCTATAGAGAACCACAGTACACTATATGGGATCCCACGAAGCTATCATATTGTGGCTGTATTTACTTTGTTTTTATGCACTGATATAATTTTGTTTAAAAAGAAAAGCTTTGAAAAATGCATGAAGGTTATATGTTTCAGTTTGAGGAATAAAACAATAAATTGTTTTTTATACCTGATGCCATTTGACTCTTGCTAGTGGTGTTCATAGGACAAGACAAACATTTATGTTTATGAGTATTTTCAGCAGAAGTTGTATAGAAAATAACCTTTTTTTTTCCAGTTTGTAATCAGAAGTTGTATAACTTCTGATTACAAACTGAAAATACCCATTGATCTTTTTAATAAATGGGGTGGCATTTCTTCTACACAGAAATTCCACCCCAGTTTATTTAAAAAAATCAATGAATTTAATTGAGTCAAAAAGGTACTTTTATTAAACAACACTAGTTCTTGTATAAAATATGTAATCCATTCAATTCAATAGTACATACATTTTTCCAGTAAAATCTACAAGATATATCCAGTAAAATCTACAAGATATGTCCAGTAAAGTTTACTGGATCTACAAGATATGTCCAGTAAAATCTACAAGATATGTCCAGTAAAATCTACAAGATATGTCCTGTAAAATCTACAAGATATGTCCAGTAAATGTTACTGGACATATCTTGTAGATCCAGTAAACTTTACTGGACATATCTTGTAGATTTTACTGGACATATCTTGTAGATTTTACTGGACATATCTTGTAGATTTTACTGGAATTCGTAGACTATTGAATTGACTGGATTACGTATTTTATACAAGAACTAGTCTTGTTTAATAAAAGTACCTTTTTGACTCAATTAAATTCAATGATTTTTTTAGGTAAATTGGGTGCCAGATTTTTATCAGTGTAGTGGAGAAGAGATCCAGTAGAACTAAAATGTTAAGGAGGGATCTAGTGGAGAAGAGATCCACTAGAACTAAATGTTAAGGACGGATCTAGTGGAGAAGAGATCCAGTAGAACTAAATGTTAAGGACGGATCTAGTGGAGAAGAGATCCAGTAGAACTAAATGTTAAGGACGGATCTAGTGGAGAAGAGATCCAGTAGAACTAAATGTTAAGGCGGGATCTAGTGGAGAAGAGATCCAGTAGAACTAAATGTTAAGGAGGGATCTATAGTGGAGAAGAGATCCAGTAGAACTAAATGTTAAGGAGGGATCTAGTGGAGAAGAGATCCAGTAGAACTAAATGTTAAGGCGGGATCTAGTGGAGAAGAGATCCAGTAGAACTAAATGTTAAGGAGGGATCTAGTGGAGAAGAGATCCAGTAGAACTAAATGTTAAGGCGGGATCTAGTGGAGAAGAGATCCAGTAGAACTAAATGTTAAGGAGGGATCTAGTGGAGAAGAGATCCAGTAGAACTAAATGTTAAGGAGGGATCTAGTGGAGAAGAGATCCAGTAGAACTAAATGTTAAGGAGGGATCTAGTGGAGAAGAGATCCAGTATAACTGAAATAGTCATTTTAGCGCTCGGTTGCGCTCTGAAAATAGCAGATCTACAAGCGCACGACGCGTTGCAGCATATATGGCTGTGAGCTTGTAGATCGGCTATTCTCAGCATGCAACCAATACAAACTGGATCTTTTAACCATACTAGTGTAGTTTATTATTTGTTGACGGAATTGTCAATATGTTTACTCTTAGTTTTAGTCATCATCGACATTGTGCGATACTGTCACATGGACGCACACACACATGACGCACGCACGCACACGCACGCACGCACACACATGATGACGCACGCACGCACGCACACGCACGCGCACACACACACACAGAGAGAAACAGCACATGCTGGGAACAAAATATTTACTCTTGATCGGAAACATCACGACACATCATAATATACAACATTAACCATGAAGACAACAATGTACTCTGTTGTATTATACACACATTATACACTGGCTCAATAATAATAATAATACATAATATACATAAACTACATTATACACTGGCTCAATACCAATACATCATATCGTTGCTGTTGAAACCTCATAACTCCATTTTTGAGGTTTTAGATTTTGTTTTGGCATAAATCAGTGCTATTGAACACCCTTTACGTCTGTGTGTTGTTTCATAAATCAGTGCTACTGAACACCCTTTACGTCTGTGTGTTGCTTCGAAAATATTGAACGGAATGGAAAGTAGTAAAAAGTGCTTTGGACAAAACCTCTCAACTCCATTGGACCCTCAAACCGTTTGCTAAAGCAGTTAACTCCACCACCTCTCCCCCTCTCATGGAAGTAATTGACAATATATGAAGTTACAACATGGAGTTTGATGTGTTGCTTTGTTTTAAAAATATAAGGTTTTCTTTATTTGCTGAAAAATGTATATTTTTCATTCCCTGAAAAAAAAATAACCTTTTATGAGGTTTCCTCCCGACAGCAGATATATACATGAACTATATTATACTGTATATTTCCAAAATAAATAGAATCGTCCTCAGGGCTAAATGGGTTAAAGTTAGAGTCCGTGAACAGAGTTCGGAACACCTTTTGTTGTTAGCATTATGTTATGCAAAATAGCAGACCTACAAGCGCTACGAGCTTGTAGGTCTGCTATTTTTGAAAGATCGAAGAACGACTGACATAGAAATAGGCCTGTCAAAAAAAATCGATTCGAGTTAGAATCGCGATTCTAATGCTGTCCGATTCAGAATCGATTCTCATTTTCAAAAAATCGATTTTTCCAAAAACCCCCCCCCCCCCCTTTTTTTTTTTTTTTTTAGTTTTTATTTTCTTTCACAAATGTACCTGTGCATGCAATGCATTATGGCCTGGGTTTCTGCATAGTTGCACATTGTCTATATGGTCTCGGTGGGTCTCGCCGTTTTAACGGTTGCTTTCTCTGCACCATGGGGCTTTAAATGCATAAATACCCAAGTAGCTTAGTTCTTTGTTATCGCTGAAAGTCGTTTTAACTTTTAAGTCGTTTTAGGTTTATTTGCCTCCTGGCGCACACTACTGCGTCACTCGCATATTCAGGATCTGTCAGAGGTAGTTCGATCAGTTTCAAAATAGCTGCATTTTGAAAACCACTGAACACTACGCGATCGAGGTGTCAAACTTCATCTGCTGGCGTAAAATCCGGCCCATTCGGTGACAACATATTTTCAGATGGGGGGTCGGCGGTCAATTATACATAATAATCGTTGGGGGTCCTTGACATGAAATAGTTTGAGAGCCACTGACATAGAAACGTAGGGTTTTTACAGAAAACCCGTCATGATTTAGAAGACATTTTGTAGAATCTGGTCTCGGGGTCTAAAGTGGTTAAAGTGGGGGGAGTGCTGCTATAGCGGCTCACGGCTCGCGGCGGCGGTGCGTCAATACGAGTTTTTTTTTTGTTTTGTTTTTATACCTGCGCAGGATGTAGATGTTGCCGTTTCGGCAGGCCACCGTGATGCGGAACTCCACGTCGAACTGCCCCGTCACGTCCAGCATGGTGGGCGCGCTGGGCAGCGCCATCTGAAACAGCCACACCCGTTATAGAGGCGTATATTTTCTGTTCAGTTTTCAAAATATATTCCCTTCAAAAGCTCTGAGCACAAATATTCTGACGCACGTGGTATCCGTTGTAACACTTTAGTGAAGTAAAGGCAAAAAATACAAGTGGTACAAAATGTCTCAATAAAGTCACATGGTGAGATAACATGAGAGTGGTTACTGTGGTAGAAAAAATATGTGCTCTCTCTTTTGCAACTTCACAGCTTCTGACAAGCTCAAACAGGAGGACAGGAGGGTAACTTAGACATCAAAGAAAAGGAGCACCAATCACAAGCATTCAATCAAGACTGACCAATCTAAGCAAGGCAGTAAAAAGAGTACTCTGCTGCACTAATTAAGTGATCACACTGTTGCATAGAATAGGCAATCAACATCAAAGCAATTAAGGTCATCATGACATGACCTCATAAAGTGGCTCTTACACCCGTCCAGGAACACGTCAGTGGGGGGTCGGGTTTAAATCGTTATACTTTGTATAGGTTTATTGAGGTATGTCATGGGTGGGTTAACGTCACATAGATAGGCGGACACGGACATTGCTGTTCCTTGGAGTGGTTGCACCACTCAAAAATAGCTAAACTTGCAGCTCGCTGTTTTGGGCGAAAACGAAACGAACGAAACAACAACAAAACAGGGATGCTAGGGGTTTCAAGCGTTTCTAAAAAGAAGAAGGAAGGGCTTGTGGTTGCCTTGCAGAGGATGGTGAAGGCCTCGGGGTCCAGGATGTAGACCTCGTTGTTCTCCGAACCGATCACGAGACAGCTGACTCCTTCCTCGTCGGCCGTGCTCTTCTTCAGCGTCCCAATGCATGTTATGACCGTCTGGAAGAGCACAAAGCAGCTTAGTCCCTAGTTGGCGTACATTAGAGTTCTGTTATCACCGTCTGGAAGAGCACAAAGCAGCTTAGTCCCTAGTTGGCGTACATTAGAGTTCTGTTATCACCGTCTGGAAAGAGCACAAAGCAGCTTAGTCCCTAGTTAGCGTACATTAGAGTTCTGTTATCACCGTCTGGAAGAGCACAAAGCAGCTTAGTCCCTAGTTAGTGTACATTAGAGTTCTGTTATCACCGTCGGAAAGAGCACAAAGCAGCTTAGTCCCTAGTTAGTATACATTAGAGTTCTCAATGCATGTTATCACCGTCTGAAAGTTCTCAACGGGCCAGAACATTAAGGCTAACTGGGCCCTAACTGGTCGACTAATTAAAAACATTGTAGGCCCTTAAGTGCCGGGTAAGGTCGGTTTTGGACAGAATTTGATATCACTCTATCACGGAATAAAAGTGAAGCACCAGTCAGCACCATCTTCATCATAATAGATAAATACACAAACAGAATTATATGTATATATATTATATAGGAGGAAAAATATTCTCTATGAGGCAGTTCTCTGGGCAATATCGGTAGAGGGAGCATTGGAGTAACTAAAAGTATTTTTTCCCCGGTGGAAACAAAATCCCTTTTTGGCCAAAATGTACCGTTTATACGTGTGGTGGGGGGGCTCCGAGTGCGTCCATTAAGGAAAGTAGGCTTTCTAATGACACAAAACCGCCTTTGTTTTGGTGAGTAGCAAAAACGTTCTTTTTATTTACGCTAAAGAGGAGAGGCTGGTCTGAGTTCCATGTGAGAGTTAAAAGCAAAAGTATAGCATAGCCAATGCAGGGCAGAATCATAGAAGCATTGGCTATGGACCAGAGCTATTCATAACCCCAGGAGTAAGAACATTGCGACCCAAAATGGGTGCAGACCGGACACCTGCGTTTTGGTGTCTAAATTCTCCAACACAGTCACCTACCTGTCTCCTGATTGGCTGCTGTTTGTGCAGGCTGACGAATTCGTCCATCTCCTGCGGCTCCAGGCCCAGGAACCTGAGAGAGCGCACGGACAGCGGCACGTCCGCCTTGCTCCGCACCCCCTCCAACATCTCCTTCATGGTCGCCGGGTCGATCCGCTCGTCACGCGCCTGCTGCCACACGTCCTGGTTGGGGGGGGGGGGGGGGGGGGGTGTGACATGTGCCAAAACATATTTGAAACTGTGAGATTGTATATGCTGGCTATTTTCAGCGAAGATATTTAATGTAGAGCGAAAACAGAAGCCCTGAGGTATTCCAGTCAAACAAGTAAGTGGCTAATTCCCAATAAGGATATTAATAAAAAATAAGTATAATTAGTATCTTTAGTATATCTCACATTATGACAGTGGTCTTTGGCAGACGCCCATATATGGATTTCATGGACACTGGAACCCCATGTAAAACCATTTTGTGCCAGAGACAAGATAAGAGAGAGATCGTTAAAGACGACACCTTAACGATGCGACACGTCATCATGAGCTTGTAGTTCGGAGGAACCCTGGGCTAACGACCTAGTTTTCTGTCTTCTTTACCAGGCGCTTATTAAGTGGCTTTCACCCCCCCCACTCCCAAAAAAACCAAACAATCACAACCATGTGAAGTGAGGGGCGCTCTTATCATCATAAATCATCTCATTCTGGCCAATCACAATTTGCGTCCTCACTTTTCCGTCTTCCCTTTTTCTGCCCTCACTTTTTATCTTCAATATGTAATAATAATAATAATAAACTTTATTTGTATAGCACCTTTCATACATAAATGTAGCGCAAAGTGCTTCACAGGGCAAAAATAGAATACAATAAAAATAAGTAGTTAAAATGATAAAACAATGGCAAAGAACAAAATTGAATATAAGAACATAAAATAAATAAAAACAAATAAAAACAAATAAAATAATAATAAAAACACCACATGCAGCAAATCAGTCAGGGCAGGGTGGGAACGTGCAAATTAAAACTCAATTAAAAGCAATGTTGTAGAAGTGGGTCTTGAGCTGAGCTTTAAAAATGTCTACAGAGGCTGCCTGACGAAGGTACAGTGGGAGTTTGTTCCATGCCGACGGCCCATAGAAGCAAAAAGCTGCTTCCCCGTATTTTTTAGTTGCCATTTTTTTCGGCAGCGCGAGCAGGCCAGCAGTGGAAGACCTTAGGGGGCGGTTTGGGACATATTTAGGCAGGCAGTCATTTAGGTAGGAAGGTGCGAGGCCATTGAGAGCTTTATAGACAAGTAAAAGAATTTTAAAATCAATCCTAAAAACAACCGGAAGCCAGTGCAGTGATGCCAAAACTGGAGTAATATGTTCTCTCATCTTAGTTCTAGTTAAAACTCTGGCTGCTGCATTTTGGACGAGTTGTAATCTGTCAGTTGTTTTCTTAGGCAATCCTGAATAAAGTGCATTGCAGTAGTCAAGCCGAGAGAAAACGAAGGCGTGGATTAGCGTTTTTGCATCGTCCAAGGACAAATAGGCTCTGATTCGTGCAATATTTCTAAGGTGAAAAAAGGCAATCTTGGTAACATGATTAATGTGAGAATTAAAATTCAATTCAGAATCAATAATAACCCCCAGGTTCTTTACTGTACTGTTACTTTCTACAGTCAGGTTACCAAGTCTGCTTATTATTGATTGTTTCTGCTCACTAGAACCGATGATGAGAACTTCTGTCTTATCCTCATTTAGCTTGAGAAAGTTCTCACTCATCCAACATTTAATGCTAGACAAACAGGTCAACAGCGGGTCTAGAGCACAGGGATCATCTGGAGCAACAGAAAGATAAAGTTGGGTATCATCAGCATAGAAATGAAAATTGACTCCGTGATTGGTAATGAGTTCGCCCAATGGCAGTATGTACAAGGAAAAAAGCAAGGGGCCAAGAATCGAGCCCTGTGGAATACCAGAGCTGATGTCGTGGTTGTCTGAGTCAAACTCGGCTAGATTGACAAAGTAGCTTCTGTTTGATAGGTAGGAGGAAAACCAGGACAGGGCCGTACCAGACAGGCCTATCCAGTGCTCCAGACGCTGTATTAAAATTGAATGATCAATCGTGTCAAATGCAGCCGTTAGATCTAGAAGTAAGAGAACAGATACATGTTTCTTGTCGGCAGACACCCTAAGATCGTTCATTACTTTTACAAGTGCTGTTTCTGTGCTATGGCCTTTCCTAAAGCCAGATTGGAATTTGTTGTGCACATTATTATTCTGTAGAAATACATCCAATTGATGAAAGATGCATTTTTCCAAAACCTTGCCCAGAAAGGGTAGATTTGAAATGGGTCGATAGTTACCCAAAACGGAGGGATCAAGATTGTGTTTCTTGAGTAGGGGCCTAACTACAGCAGTCTTCAGTGAGTCTGGGAAGACACCTGATTGTAGAGAGCTGTTTACAATTTTTAGTATATCTCCAATCACACTGTCCAAGACCTCTTTGAGAAAGGTGGTGGGAATTGTATCCAATGAACAGGAGGATGATGTCATCTGTGATATGGTTTTGCGGAGTTCGTCTTCATCAATTTCGCAGAACGTTAATAGGCTCCCCCTGGGGAGATCTACCCTGGGACCATTAGCTGCTGTTTGAAGGTTTGTGCTAGCAGCAGCACCATTCATAATATCGGCTCTAATGTTAAATATTTTGTTATCAAAAAAGCATGCAAACTCATTACACTTAGCTTTAGAGGCCGGGAATGACTGCTTGTAGGACTGGGGGGGGTTTATAAGTCGTTCAATGGTAGAGAAAAGGACTCTGGCATTTTTCTTGTTCTCATTTATAATGTCAGAGAAATATGCCTGCCTTGCTAGACGCAGGGCTTTGTTATAGGCGGCTGTTGATTTTTTAAGAATTTCTAGTTTGCTGGTGAGTTTGTTTTTTCTCCAGGCTCGCTCGGCTCTACGACACTCTTGCTTCAGTGAGCGGGTATGCTCATTTATCCAAGGTGTTATTCTGGTGTTACGTTTCTTTTTTGTTTTAAAAGGAGCCACTATATCGAGAGCTGACTCTAGTTTAAGATTGAAAATTTGAACCATATCATTCACTGGGGGGGTATCGGGCAGGGGGGGGCCCAGATGACGAGAGAACTCATCGGCTGCAGAAGGGCTAAAAAAACGCTTTTTTATAGTATATTCAGTGATGTTTTTCTCTAGTTCAGTGACAGTCATATTAAAACACAGCAAATAGTGGTCTGATAGCTCAGGCCTTTCAATAGTCCTTTCCACAATGATGTTCAGCCCTTTAGAAATTACCAGGTCCAGAGTGTGCCCATGTTTATGAGTAGGCCCAACAACATGTTGGATAAACTCAAAGGAGTGCAATAACTCTAGGAAGCCCATAGCCACAGTATCTGTAACATCATCCAGATGAAGATTAAGATCGCCAGAGATAAGAGTTCTATCATAGTTAGTGGAGCAGATAGATAAAAGTTCTGATATTTCTGTTAGAAATATTGCTTTACTGCATTTTGGCGGGCGATAAATGCTAATCATTGGCATAGAGGATTGACCAAGTAGTATAGTGGCCTGGTATTCAAAGGATTTATAGCTGACAAGGATTTATGACAGTTATAGCTGACTGAAGGATTTATGTAGACAATCAAATCATCGCTGTGGGTTGATCAGCCAATCACATCATCGCTACGGGGTGATCAGCCAATCACAAGCTTCTCAACGTGGGGTCTGGTTCCCTGGGGACCAGTAAGAGGTCCTTATAGGAACCAAATGGACCATTACTGGTCTATAACTCGGAGAGTGCACAAATGGAACTAAATAAATGCATAAATGTATACTCTCTCAGGGAAGACAGTTAAGATTAAGGGCCGATTCATACTCCTATTTTAACGCTGAAACCCCCCCCCCCCCCCCCCCGAACCGACTTTTATTCGGCTCTAAAATAGGAGTATGAATCGGCCCTTATAGATTGTGGTCGGATTCGGAGGGGTAAAAGAATCATATCAAAATGGTTGCCCCGTTGGCCTAATGTATATCTCAAAATGGGGTGTCCTTGAGATTAAAAAATAATAAAAAATAAAAAGGTTGAGAGTGTCACGGCACGACTCAAGATGTGGAACCCAAATGTAGAACAGACAGGCAGGAGTAGAGCAGATCATATGCAAGGTATTTATTATACTGAAAACACTGAATAGAACACCATAACATAAACTATAATCAAGCAGGGAACACAAGGGACTGAGGGTTTAAGTAGACACAGGGATCACAATACACAGGTGAACAGAACAAACAATCAACACTGGGATTGGCTGGGAGACTAACAGGACACAGGTGGAGAAAACTAGTAATCACAGGGAGGTGAGACAAAACAGGCAAACACAACTAGGCAGGACAGGAAACACTAGGGCAACAGCAACACTACATACCGGTAATAAAAGTGTGCAACAGACTGATATCGTGACAGAGAGTCACCGGCTTCAATCCCCCCCCAGGCCACCCCACCCCACCCCACCCCACCCACCTGCTCCACCGCGTTGACCTCCAGACTGGGCAGGGTGAACTTGAAGTACGGCCGGAGGTTCTTGTAGACGTAGATGAAGGGGCCGGAGGCCACGGCGATGGCGGGGATGCGGGGCTCGTGCAGGTCCATGAGGAAGGACACCAGGCCGGTGGGGAGGTCCAGCAGCGTGTTCTCGTTCATCAGTGCCGTGCCCCGGTACACCTGGGAGAGGAGGACGGGGGGAACCCCATTTGGTGTTTTTAAAGCATTATGTTCCACTTTAGCTATTGAAAAATATCTGGGAAAATGTTGGCGGAAAATCACAGATAATTCTGGGGGTCCTTGACATGAAATAGTTTGAGAACCACTAATATAGAGACATAGGGTTTTTCAGAAAACTGTCATTATTTAGAAGACATTTTGTAGACTCAGTTCTCAGGTCTAAATGGGTTAACCAAACCAATCAGGTTAAAGGATTATTAGAAGACACAACAATGATCCTTTAATAAATTATCAATTAATAATCAAATACATTTTTGCTGTGTCACTGTAGGCGAACGGTTTCCCCCAAAAATGGGAAAAATCGTGAAAATATCTACAAGCTCAGCTTATAAGCCATTTTCACTATTTGTGGATGACAATGTTGTGCGACCGACAAAAAAGCATGCTAATAAAATATTGTTTAAGTGGTCGATCGATACATTGATACATAAATAAATATTCAATTAGTAATCAATAGAATGATCGCTAAGACAATAATCGATAGTTACACAGTACACAGGACAACAATGGAAACAAGACTTTTAGGGATTTTTGTGCTATTGGGTTGTCCCGATCGGAACCGGTGATCGCAAATAATCGTGGACGATCACGTCATTTTCAAATGATCTGAATCGGATCGGGAGCCAAAAAAACGTGATCGGGACATCCCTAGTATCAATATTATAAGCGCCAGCGCTCGCCCAGCAAATCTGCTGTCACCCCGGGCGGATGTGTGCACGGGCGAGGTCGCTTCTCGCCCTCAGGGTCGTCTTTACTGGTACTCTTTAAGCACCGTCGCACACAACCGTTAACAAAGTATTGAACCCAATCGATGGAGAGTACGTTGCAGCTCTCTGACTGGTATACCTTGAGCTTCATGTGGGAGGATCCAGTCCCCAGGTCTCCTATCACCAGCTTGTTCTCCCCGTCTCCGTTGAGGTCGGCGAGGTCCATGCACGGCGAGAAGGTGTACAGGTTGGCCACCGGGTCGTAGTGGGCGTCCAGCCACTTGCTGGCGTCCGTGGAGCTCATCTCTGAACCCGAGCTGGACATGATGCTGGAGAGCTAGCCTGGAGAGCTAGCCTGGAGAGCTAGCCTGGAACGGATAGATAGCAGTTTGGCAACAGATTCATTTTTGGGGCTTTTCTGACCTTTATTGATAGTATCAAGTGAAGACAGGAAAGAGAGAGAGAGAAGGGGAGAGACACGCAGCAAAGGTCGTCATGAACGGGACTCGAAGGCGCGACACGCTGTCAGGCCAAAGCCTATATGTGGCATGCGCCTGGACCACTATAGGCCAGCAGGCGCCCCATAATTAGGAGGTTTGTAGTTGCATATTATATTTGATAAGGCATTTGTTCTCAAAGTGGGGGTTCCATCATGAGGGTGCCCCCCAAAATCAGTTTAACCCGGACATCTAGAAAAACGTTAATGATTTTGACAATCTTCTCTCGCAGCCAAATACATATAAATATGGGGGGTACGTCCTTCCTAGGCATGTAAATGTTTGACAAACCACTGCTCTCAAACATTTTTGTAACCTGTCAGAATAGGGTGGTGGGGGGGGGGGGTCGGATTGATAATATAAATTACATCTCTATCAACTATCAATGTAACCAAATGGACCTTATTATTATGGGTCTTTAACGCACGTTTAGGACAGGTTATAGATGGCCGTTTGTTATTTTTCTTTCCTATTTTTAATATCATATTGTTTGCGGTTTCTACTAGCCTATGCAATGCTGCAATGTCCAAAAACAAAAGCCACAGCACAAGAAAGACATATTTAATTAATATACAACCTTGAACAAAAACAATTCTAGCCACTGCGTGGCTGGGAAATGCAGCTGCTAAATAGGAGCTAATAATGTTGTAATGGCCACTTGAATACTACCCAAATAATATTTGCATGTATTATAAAGTAAACACAACACGATCAGGAATAGGTTTTGTTTTTTTTACGTTAGAATAAACTTCCGCACCGTTGTCAAGGAAACGGGGTTGTGGCGTCGTCGTAGGAATTCGGATCTGTTGATACTTGATTGTTTTCCTTCGCGGAGATGAGATGAGAGAATCGTCGTGTTTTGTATACCGTGAAATAACGTCTGCACAGTTCAGTATGTCTACAGAACAACCACTAAACGAGCCGCTATGCGTTTCCTATGCTCCGATCTCATCGTGATGCTGTTGTTGATGTAATCCCTCAAATCGGCTTTCTTTCCCCATCTTCCTTTCCTTCCTTCCACTCTGTCGCCATGTGATGACGACGATTTAAGTTTAACCTGGAGGAGGCATGTCATGAAAAGGTCACCACCACCACCATAATGAAGTTCACAAACACATGATTCAAGATGCTATACCAGGTTTACATTAACAGAAGATGCTACTTGTTACGATTCAATGTTCTACGTGTTGGACCCTCGTCTGTATTGATTGGTTGATTGAAGTAGGCTAGTTATTAACAGTTTGCAGAATTACAGTACATTTCAAGCGCAACTCAATACAATACTAAACTGTAAACTGTGGACGACACACCATAACGCATTACACTTGTTTACAATAGGCTCCACCATTTTCAATTCATCATAACATTTAGAGACGTAAAATATACACTTCTATATAGCCAAAAGCAGGAAATCATAATAGAGGAGGTAAAAAGGTTTATTATAAGTTGCATTATAGTTATACCTAGAATTCTTATATTAAATCATTGTGTAGCCTATCTCTTGTCTGTCTGTCTATGCAGAGACGGTAATGAAGTAAAATAATACCGGTAAATGTATGATGAATTCAATGCTAAAATGATGTTACCCCGCCACCTGCTGTCATCTATTGGAACGCCATGTATTACACTAGGTAACTTGAAGTTGAGTTTTCCTTCAACATACTATAGGCCTAATGTCATATAATGTTATCCAGTGGATGCTTAATTTACTACATTTATTTTATACATTGATTTATGCATAGGCTATAGTGAAATTGTACCAAATATAGTATACATAATGTAATAAGAAATATAAGGCAATGTGGCAGATCCCCTCAGCATCCTGTCATATGAAATCATCAGCTCTGCAACTACTTAGAAACAGGGAGACACTGACCAACCAAGCTCTTACAGATGGCTACTGTTTAGGACCTAAACAGTAGCCAGTTTATTGTTTATTGGTTCTTTTTTAGACAGATGCAGGAAATGCAATCTTGAGGTTCCGTATTGACTTCAAGCACTTCCTATTATTTTTAAATGGCCTGCTGTAGGCCTATAATGCATAAGTTATCATGAGAAAAGGTTTCTTGTTTAGAACTTGATGCAGTGTCAGTTCATCATTTGTTTAACGACATACAGCTTTAGTCTAGATATGTTATTTGAATTGATGGTCGTATTCATGAATCCTTTGCTATATTAATCGTCAATCGGATTAATGAATGCATGATGGTGTAATACGATTGATGAAGGTTGTAGGTTTTTTCGGGGTATTTCAAAGCGCACGGTATAGGTCGTTGGTTATTTTTAGTTAATATAGTGTACAAATGGAATAAAGTTCCTTAGACTTTAAGCATTGGGGGCTTAGCCTATACTGTCTTAACTGGCCTGCTGCTTAAAAGAAGAAAAAAAGTTTCTTGTGTAGAACGTGCAGTGTCTGTTTATCTTGTTTGCCCGAAATACAACAGCATAGCCTAAGATTTAGACTCTCGTAGATTTATTTGATCGATTGTCATTTTCTTTTTTTTTAATTCTTTATTTAGGGACATCCACAATCATATTATACAACCATTTCATCAAATGGTGTTTCTTGGTTTATTAAAAAAAAGAATACAAATAAAATAAAGCATATGGAAGAGATGGATGGATACAGAAATTAAAGTACAATACAATATAATACTCATAAGGGAGACATAAGGGAGTATTTAAAATTGTGAGCAGTAATTAAAATAAAAACAACCAAAAAAAGAGACACGAATGAATAAGACAGAATCATTCAATCCTTGCCGCTACAAAATCTGGTCGGAAAGGAACAATATATTGCACCCAATTAGACCCAAACTTTATACATTTCTCCTTCTGTAGTCTGAGAGAGAAAGTGATCTGTTCCATATTATACATATCATTTACTATATGCATTATTTTATGGTGGGGGCCTCAGGAAGCAACCAGTGTCGTGCAAATACTTTTCTACATGCAGATATCAGAATACCGAATAGGTATACATCAGATCTTCCCATCTGGAGATTTGCATGTCCCAAAAATAATGTAGTAAACTCTAAGGGTAAATGTGCACCAAATATTGTATTTATGATTTTGACATTTTCAATCAGCGTTCATTTCCCTGTGGGGGGAGCACGGACACCAGCTGAGAGCTTCAGCTTAGTGCTCCGGACATGTACAAATGACAAATATAAGGTGTTTAACCTGATGCCCTAAATGTTAGAGAGGCCTACGGGGTGCTTGTGCGATGTACAGTATTAGTCCGTCGTTTTCCACACAGGTGGAAGTTGTGACTGCACTATACAGAATGTGGGGTGTGACTCTGATGAAAGTCTGCATCATCTATTGACATGACAGGTACATAATTATGTTCCGATATTCAAACTTTTAGAAAATGAAGATATTCAGTTTTTGAGCGGTGCTAGCCGCTCCAACAATTGCCTATGTGTGTAGCATTAATTAGTCTATTTCAGCACGGTTACTGTGGTTACTGTGTCCACCAGACAGTGGCCTTGTGGTTAGATTGTCCGCCCTGAGACTCGGAGGTCGGGGTTCGATCCCCAGCCGGGTCATACCAAAGACTGTAAAAATGGGACCCAATGCCTGTGTTTTCTGTCCCACTATAGGCCTGCGGCTCAGCCCAAGATCGGTGGGAAAACGACAATTAATTGAAGGACAAGACACTCTCCATTTGACCTGCGACGCTCCGAGCTCCTCTTTCGTCACGTGGACCAAAGCTGGATCCGACAACCCACTGGCGACTGGACCGCAGAGGGCTGACCTGTTCAAGAGACGACTCTGGACGCTACGTCTGTACAGCACACCGTGTCACCAAGACTCTGAGCCCCTTCGCTGATGTGACGGTGATCGAGAAATGTAATTAGTTCTATTGATCGGCCTTGAAGAAATTGTGACTATATAGTTTCTTCATTAATAATAACCACATGTTCATTTGTCTCTGTATGTTGTTTACCTCAAAAGTGATGGCATTTTCTGTTATCTCAATCATACGGTTCGTTTTGGGGGTAGGTCAGGTGTATGAAAGGGTTAAAATTAACCCCCATGCCGCCTGATGGAGGGGAAAGGAACTGGTTGGAATAACGTGTTCCTTCCACGCGCTACGTCCAACCAGGGAAACTCCCCCCCCCCTGTCAGGTGTAAAGGAGCAACTTGGACACTCAGGCATGAAGGAAGCATGAGTTCAAGTCTGTTGCTCTCCCCATGTCCCCCGTATATGGGGACTAGGTTGGTGGAGGGTGTGTAGAGCCCAGGATCACATTAGATGATTGACACAGGGGTGAAAAATGGGTTACAAAATCGTGGGATAAAAAATATATATATAAAAAAATTAACCCCCATGGGATATTAGTTGGGGCAACAAGAATAAATCGTAACTAGACACCATAAGGGTCCCAAAAAACATGTTATGAAAACATGCCACTTGGGTGCTGTTGGAGGCCTCTAAATTGCCCTACTATAGCCAAAATCATGTATACATTTGCTATGGCCACTAACTCGCAAATGGTTGGGCCGATCAGCACCAGATTTCTTGTGTACATTGCCAGAATGCCACCGAAATATATCTATTTGTTTCCACGTATGTTATACTTTTTGACCATCATCAACTTTAATTTGATTGATCGTGCAATTATTTCCACTAATATGTTCAAATATGCAAATTATCTAATTAAATATTTACAATGGAAAAAGGTTGCGAGCAGAAATGGATCAACTCTTTATAAGACCACTGGTTACCAAAATGTATTGTCTAGAAGTCATATAAAGGATATACACAGTACACACATCACAGTTTCATATGGGGTAGGTTTGTGAGTGATAACTGGCATTAAGCTACTGAATTGGAAGGGTTATCATACAAAAATATAAACTAAAGACATGTAGGAACACAAAAGATACCAAAAATGTACGGCCACCAACATCTCGCCTGGCCCCTGCACTATTATGTGGTTGTATAACTATGAGTGTACTAATGCAGGGGTTCTCAACGTTTTTGTCTGGGGACCCCCGGAAATGCTTTGGCCATGTATCGCCACGGTTTTCTCTATATAGTACTGTTTGATATTGTGATTGAGTACAGTATAACAACAGCATCATAATAATAAAACATGCCGTGTCAGATGTACATATAAGCAGAAATACATAATGTAGATCAGGGGTATATAGGCAACTTTGACCATGGAGAGGGCCACTATATTTCCACACTCACTCCAGAGGGGCCACTGTCAGAGCACAAATAGCTGATCAAAACGCGTCGCACTGCGGCGTGTTTTGAGCTTGTAGATTAGCTATTTTTGCTATTTTTTAATTGAAATCCTGAAAAATGACCTTTTTATTTAATTTCAAATGCATTTAATTATAGTTATGTTAACTTGACGAACTAAATCCAAATATATTGGACACAAAAAAAGAGTAACATTTAATACTAGTCATTAAGCTACATATAGACTGAAGTAATTAAAGCGGGTCATGTGTGGAATTTTAACAGCTGAAATCAATAATATATCAGTATTCTGATATTAACCTGAGGGCCACATTAAGTGATGGTGGGCCCCGGGGCCGCCAGTTGCCCATGTATGATGTAGATACTAGATAGATTGATGCAATGGGGAAAAAAAACATCAAAATGACAGAAAAGAAAAGATGGTCTCTAACAGACTCAAACACAGGTCACCACCATACTTTTCTGTTCTAATAATTTCTCAGATAACTCTTGACCCAGTCAATAAGAAATACCACTAAAATGGATCATAATCCATGTTTACGTGGAAAGTTTCTCTCAAGGGTGAATTATTAGTGGCGTTTAAGGCGGGACATTTCAGAGACACTGATCACATCCATGGGGATTCTCTCCACTGTAATTCCCAGTATGATTTCTCTGGTGGCTTTTAAGGCCGGCCAAACGAGAGAAGTGTTGTCCACACTGATCACATCCATAGGGTATCTCTCAAGTGTGAATTTTCTGGTGGGTTTTAAGGTGGGCCAATAGAGAGAAGCGTTTTCCACACTGATCACATCCATAGGGTTTCTCTCCAGTGTGAATTCTCTGGTGTCTTTTAAGGTTGGACAATTGTGAGAAGTGTTGTCCACACTGATCGCATCCATAGGGTTTCTCTCCAGTGTGAATTTTCTGGTGGGTTTTAAGGTGGGCCAATAGAGAGAAGCGTTTTCCACACTGATCACATCCATAGGGTTTCTCTCCAGTGTGAATTCTCTGGTGTGTTTTAAGGTTGGACATTACAGAGAAGTGTTGTCCACACTGATCACATCCATAGGGTTTCTCTCCAGTGTGAATTATTTTGTGTTTTCTAAGGCTGGACATGTCAGAGGAGTGATGTCCACACTGATCACATCCATAGGGTTTCTCTCCAGTGTGAATTCTTTTGTGTTTTCTAAGGCTGGACATTACAGAGAAGTGTTTTCCACACTGATCACATCCATAGGGTTTCTCTCCAGTGTGAATTCTCTGGTGTGTTTTAAGGCTGGACATTACAGAGAAGTGTTTTCCACACTGATCACATCCATAAGGTTTCTCTCCAGTGTGAATTCTTTTGTGTTTTCTAAGGCTGGACATGTCAGAGGAGTGATGTCCACACTGATCACATCCATAGGGTTTCTCTCCAGTGTGAATTATTTTGTGTTTTCTAAGGCTGGACATTTCAGAGAAGTGTTGTCCACACTGATCACATCCATAGGGTTTCTCTCCAGTGTGAATTCTCTGGTGTCTTTTAAGGTGGGACAATAGAGAGAAGCGTTGTCCACACTGATCACATCCATATGGTTTCTCTCCAGTGTGAATTCTCTGGTGTGTTTTAAGGTGGGACAATTGAGAGAAGTGTGTTCCACACTGAACACATCCATATGGTTTCTCTCCAGTGTGAATTCTCTGGTGATTTTTAAGGCTGGACATTTGAGAGAAGTGTTCTCCACACTGATCACAGCCATAGGGTTTCTCTCCAGTGTGAACTCTCTGGTGTGTTTTAAGGCTGTACATTTGAGAGAAGTGTTCTCCACACTGATCACATCCATAGGGTTTCTCTCCAGTGTGAATTCTCTGGTGTTGTTTAAGGCTGGACATTTCAGAGAAGTGTTGTCCACACTGATCACATCCATAGGGTTTCTCTCCAGTGTGAATTCTCAGGTGTTTTATAAGGGTGCGCTTATGAGAGAAGTGTTGTCCACACTGATCACATCCATAGGGTTTCTCTCCAGTGTGAATTCTCTGGTGGCTTTTAAGGCTGGACATTTCAGAGAAGTGTTGTCCACACTGATCACATCCATATGGTTTCTCTCCAGTGTGAATTCTCTGGTGTATTTTAAGTCTGGAGATGCAAGTGAAGTGTTTTCCACACTGATCACAGCAATGGTGTTGTTTCTTTGCCAAGCTCCTTTGTTCGTTCACCTCTGCTAGGTCAGGGCAGTCAGACTGGTGATGCGACACTGGAATGGAAACAAATACAAAGGAAAGATTGTTGGTAGGTAGAAAGACTTAGAAGAAGTAGAAGAACTTTGTGGATGTTCGACAAATCTCTGTCATGTAGCTAACGAACAGTGGCCTTAACAACTGTATCAGGTAATTTCACCTGTTGCAGAAATTAACTAGATAAAGTGCCCCTCGGAGCAGGTTGTGGCCTCCTGGTGGCGCTATAATAGGCCAATGTGAAAAGGGTGCCATTTCTTCTCATGCCTTGGATGGCAATTGGATGATTTCAGGTATTTTGTTCCAAAAATATGTTTTGAAAAAATCCACCTGCTGGTGGCGCTATAACAGGCCAACGACGAACCTCTGCCCCAAATATTCCTCAACGGCCTGTTATAGCGCCACCATGAGACCGATTAAGGCAAAACAAATTTCTGTAAATAATTTTATCCAAACATCACACAATTTGGTATACACTATCTCCATAGTCATGTGATCAACACGGATCACATGCACCATTTCCCATCTTCCATCCTGATTGGCGAAGATTGGCTTCCAAAGTTCACATGATTTGTCCGTTTCGAACAAAATGCCACAAATCACAAACGCAGTGTGCAATTTCCGTGAAATTATACACGCATATTTCCACTAGGCCGAGGATGACATGCCACTAATTATTTTCCAAATCAGCCTCACGGTGGTGCTATAACAGGGAAATTCATGTTTTTACTTATAACTGCATCGATCTGTATACAACTTATGAATAATAATAATAAAACTTTATTTGTATAGCACTTTTCATGACATGAAATGCAGCTCAAAGTGCTTTACAGAGCAATGGAGAAAAAAAGAAAAGAAAGGCATAAACATAAAAAAAACAAGAGCAGTAATGCAATACAGTGAGGACATGAATAACCAAAAATGTAAAGATCAATTAAAAGCAAGGATTTAGAAGTGGGTCTTGAGCTGTGCTTTAAAAATGTCTACAGAGGCTGCCTGTCGAAGGTACAGTGGGAGTTTTTTCCACGCCGTCGGCCTGTAGAAGCATAAAGCTGCTTCCCCGTATTTTTTAGTTGCCATTCTTTAAGGCAAAGCGAGCAGGCCAGCAGTGGAAGACCTTAGGGGGCGGTTTGGGACATATTTTGGAACCACCCCCCTGTATAATGGTATGCCCCAGCAGCACTGGGGGAAGTTGTGATGTTTACATCCGGGCATCAGTTCCAATACAGTCACACTATAGTACATACTACTGTCTCGTGTCTCCTGATTTATACATACAAAAACAAGTACAGTTTAAGTGAAGAGTATTGTGCTTCGGTGCGGGACCCGGCGTGAAAAGAAAGAAAGAAAGGAAAAAGACGGAGAAGGAAAGGGACCGGCAGAACAGCCGTTAGCAACAAGCTAACGTAAAATAACACCACGATGGCAGCAAATATACCACCACCGGAGGAGATGAAGATGAGCGGCGATCTGGCAAGTTAACTGGGACAATTTCAGAGCAGAATTTGAGGACTATTTACTTGCAACGGGATTAACAGAAAAGGCAAAGGAGGTACAGGCAGAAACTCTACAAAGAGTGATGGGCAGTGAATGTCGTCATATATACAAGCATAATCTAGGACTCACGGCGGAGCAAGGGAAGGACGTGCAAGTTATTCTCGACGCCTTGGAGGCATATTTCAAGCCAGCTAGAAATGTCATAATCGAGAGATACGTTTTTGGAATCTGCGAGCAAGATGAAGGAGAGCCGCCATTGATGCATTTGTAACAACGCTGAGGGAGAAGGCTGCTTCCTGCGAGCATGGACGACTCAGAGAGGAGTTGATAAGAGACAGACTGGTGCTGGGTGTGAGTGACGAGAGTGTTGCGTCGCCGTCTACTACTCAGACAGAAGGATCTCACACTGGCATCAGCCATAGAAATATGTCGAGCTGCAGAGATGACAAGACATGAGAATACAAGCAATCACACGGGACAGGTCTCTAGAGACAGTGCATGCGACGGATGGCCGTCGTCCACGGGCCCCCACCAAGGCAGGAACGCTCGGACAGGGTTCGGTATCAGACCCCAGGAGCTAATGATAGTTCTACATGCAGATTATGTGGCATGGCAACGCGCACAGGCGCGGACGTGAGTCTTGCCCAGCGCTTGGAAAGAACTGCCGTCACTGTGGCACAGCGAATCATTTTTGCCAAGGTGTGTGTGAAGAGGGGCCAAGCCACACGACAGCTACATGCAGCAGACGCTGAAGTGTACGAGGAGGACATGGACAGGTCCAACACAGACTGCCCATATATACACAGCAGAGAGCATATAGGGTCAGTTCAGGGACATGGGAAGAAATGGTTTGCCAACATAAAACTGAATGGAGGGTTTCAGAGGTGCCAGCTAGATTCAGGGGCCAGCCCATGATGTGATGGGCATAAAAGATGTGAGGAGACTCGCTCCTGAGGCAAAGCTACTTCCAAGCCAGACCAGGTTAGTACTGTATTCAGGCCAATCAATGCACTCAGTAGGCATATTTCACAAAGAGTGTGTAGTGAGGGGTAAAGCACACAAGTTGCAGTTTGAAATTGTGAGAAGCGGGCAGAGGCCCTTGTTGTCAGGTGAAACCAGTGAGCGCTTAGGTCTGATGCGCTTCACCATCCCAGAGGAGCTTCTTAATGGTAGGACACAGCAGCACAGAGCCACTTACCAGACAGCACCTCGTGCAGACTTACAGTGACGTTTTCAATGATCCGGTTGAGTCACTACCAGGGGATGTTCATTTTGAGCTACATGCAGATGTAGCCACAGTGCAGGCTTCCCTGCGCAATGTCCCAGTGGCTCTCAGAGAGGCAGTCAAGGCTCAGTTAGACAAATATGAGAGGGATGGCCATTTAACCCCCGTGACAGAACCTACTGACTGGATTAGCAATATGGTGATCATCAGACAGCCAGAGAAGTTGAGAATCTGAATAGACCCCAAGTCACTAAATCAGGCCTTAAAGAGGTCTCACTACATAATGCCGACACTTGAAGATGTGTTATACAAGCTGCCCAGGGCACGTATTTTCACCCTTGTAGATGCACGAGATGCTTTCTTGCAGTGTAAACTAGACGAAGAGAGTAGTTACACCACCACATTCTGGACACCATGGGGCAGGAAGCACTGGTTAAAACTGCTTTTTGGGGTGTCCGTGGCCCCAGAAATATACCAGAGAAAGCAGCATGAGCTACTGACAGGGCTCAGTGGGGTAGAACCAATAGCGGATGATATTTTGATTGTGGGGTGCAGGGAGACAGATCAGCAGGCCATACAGGACCATGACACCAAAGTTTTAGCACTCATGCAGAGGTGCAGGGAGGTTAGGCTGATACTGAGTTTGAGGAAACTACAGTTCAGGGTCAGAGAGGTCAAGTTTCATGGACACATTCTATCGGCGGATGGACTCAGAGCGGACCCGGAGAAAATTAGGGCAGTCCGTGACATGCCTCACCACGAAGACGCCAAGGCCGTACAACGGTTTATCGGGTTTGTGACGTACCTTGCCAGGTTCATGCCCCGCCTCTCTGAGGTATGCGAGCCACTACGGAGGCTGTTGGACAAGGACGTTCCATGGCATTGGCTGCCCAAACACGTCGCTGCAGTCGAGGGGATCAAGAGACTCGTTACTACGGCCCCGCTCCTGCGATACTACGACGTGACCAAGCCGGTCACCATCCAGAGTGTATGGGCGGGAGGAGATAACAGCAGAAACGGACCACAAGCCACTCATCTCAATATTCACCAAGCCCCTTCTCACAGCACCCAAACGACTCCAGAGCATGTTGCTCACACTTCAAGCATACAATCTCATGGTTGTGTACAAGCCTGGTGTCACAAAGACTGGATCTATAGGAGGGACTGAACTCTTATGTTGGGTTTGATGACTCACTGTGGCTGCTTTATTGTTTGTTGTTTAAAAAAAAAGAAACTGTGAAGAAGGTTGGGAGGTTGTAAAATGTCTGAATGCATTTGTTGACTGCTCTGCTTTCTTGTTGAATGTAAAAGAAAAGAAAAAAAATAGGAAAGATAACATGGGTGAGCTGTGTAATGCTGGATTTTGATTTGCACTAAAGAATGTTTGCTATTGTACATTTCTGCAATTTCTGCAATGTTCTCATCTATAAAAGGGGAGATGTTACAGGGAGTGGGAACCACCCCCCTGTATAATGGTATGCCCCAGCAGCACTGGGTGAAGTTGTGATGTTTACATCCGGTGTTCTAGTTTGTCATCAGACCCTGTCAACTTCAGACTGCGTCAACCGTCGCCGTAGAGACGGACCCACAACTGCAGATGTTGTTCACAGCGAAATAATTCATAGCAGTCCGCGTCAATGCCTGCTTTTTCCCTTTATTTTAATCACAATTCCAAACAACATAGCCTATAAGCCTACCGATGTGATTCTTGTCTTAAGCGTCGGGCAGACGTTGTGTGGAGTGTGGACCTTAGCCAGGTTGTTGTTGTTGACAGTCACGGGAAGAAGGGGTTGTCTGACTCTTACTGTTTCTCAAATAATACATTAGCTTTTATAAATTCTATTGTATTCGCCATTGGAGTATGAGTATGTGTCACGTACATTAACCATGTAGCCCAGCATGTAGTGCGTGAAAATAAACGCATTGATGAATGAAGGAAGAAATAAATAAATAAATGTTTCTGACGGGATTCAAACTTGTCCTGTTCTCAGCATAAGTTCACCTGTCTGGAGCATAGTCCAATGCACCATTCTATCTATAACGTTTAGTAACCGTAATCACATCATGGCGTATAGAACCAGCCATCAACGCACCAAACCTTCATGGTCAATAGGTTAAGTTGAGACCTCAGTCACCACACTGGTTTACAACGTAGCTGTTTATTATCGATTTGTTTCTAAAAGCATCTCTCACCATCATCACCTAAAAGGAAAGCAAAGGTACTATGTTTACCCAGGGTAACTGGACTAAGCATCAGATACTTGTTTACAGCCAGGCCCTGCTTATTTCATAGAACATTTCATGGTAGTGGTTCAATGCCTTGTCCAAGGGCACTTCAGCGGTGGTCATTTTTAACGTGTCGGACCGCTGATTCGAACTGGCGACGTTCCGGTATCAAGACCACTCCGCAATCCGTTCGGCCACCGATGCTATAGTCATTATGTTATACTAGGCTACTTAGAAATTGTAAATATATGAAGCATAAAAGCATTATAGGTAGACAAACAGTTTGTTATATGACCTCATTATCTCATAGATAACATAAAATGGAAACCCACATACATACATACATATAATTATCAACCAATTAATTAATGAATTGATTGATTGACATTTTTATTTCACAGTATGCAGACTGAGAACATTTCAAAGCACATTGAGCACAACTCAATACAAAAGCTGTTAAATGTGAGTGAACTTTAACTAAATGCATGAATAACAATGTATTCATGTTCTTTCAGATTGAACGCTCATCTTGTGAATGATGGTTTCACTGGGTGTGTGTAGGCAACCCCCAGCCTTCACATAAACCAGTGCATCTCCCTCCATCCACTCTCCACTGTTCTGGTTGGCCAGCCATCATTTTTATGATTTATTTATTTTTTGTTTAAAAACACTGCTCACTCCTCATGCATTGAAGTATGAGCTCAGTTCGGGGGGCTCCCCAGGTTGGCAGAGGGTGAGTAGCAGCCAGGATTACATTTTAAGAAATTGGCACCGGGTGTAAAATAGAAAAAAGAAAACGATGACATGTCTTAGTTGTTGCTCTTGATGACCTGGATGACCATGAATACTTCTGCAAAGGTTACAATCAAATTTAGATGAAATGCTATTTAGATATCATTATACTATCCTATAGTTTCAATGTGTAGATTATTTGCTATCCTGGTTTACTGAGGCAACATTTGTCTCTCTGCATTTGATGCATGTTTACCTTACTTATTGTAAGTCACCCTGGATAAGTTAAAGCTGCTAAATGCCTAAATCAGGTGTATCTGTTATGTTTTATTTTGTCTTTTTTCTCTTAATAAAATCTGTTCTTAGTGTTCCCTGTAAAGCGCTTTGGGTATTCAGAACAGCGCTATATAAATCTGAGCTATTATTATTATTATTATTATAAATCATTTAGTTCAACCCTACCCAAATCTATTATGGTGCCTTTATACACTGCCAACCAATGTCACATGCTCCATCAACATGGACAGAAAAGGTAAGGTTAAACCGATACAGAGGAGCAGACTGCAATGACTATAGTTATTACATTACATTACATTATGTTATACAGGCTACTTAGAAGTTGTAAACATATGAAGCATTATAGGTTAGAGTTAGACAGTTTGTTTATAACATGACCTCATAGACAACACACACAGATCAGCCAAAATACCAGTAAACGTACAAATAATCTAAGATGAACAAGAATCACATCGGTAGTTTTATTGTGTTGTTTGGAATTGTGATTAAAATAAAGGGAAAAAGCAGGCATTGACGCGGACTGCTACGCATTATTTCGCTGTGAACAACATCTGCAGTTGTGGGTCCGTACGGTTGACAGGGTCTGATGACAAACTAGAACACCCCCCCCCTCTCTTGTCTTAATTGTTTCCTCTGATTTGTTTGTGATCATCTTGTATTTTAAAATGGAATAAAATAAAATAAAAACATTATAAATATATATACATAATAGCCATGTCATTTTACTCACTCTTCTAGGTTTCAGGAATCGGGAGGGTTTTCCACCACGGGCTGGTGAATGGGTGATATTCCACAACAGAACGATCTCTCTCTCTCTCTCTCTCTCTCTCTCTCTCTCTCTCTCTGGACAAGTCTCCACAGCTGACGGTCGACAACAGTTTGTTTTAGTGCGCCACGCTCTAGCTCTAGTCTAGACTTTAAAAATATGAACAGAGCATACTTGTGCCAAGACTCGACATGTATTTCTGTCTACAATATTGTCTGGATGTAATGGATAAAGTTGCTTTTCTGCCTCGCAAGTGAAGCCACAGTCAAAATATGAAAACCAACAAAGGAAGGGAAGCCTCTCCCCTTCCCTCTCGCAGTGTTGCCAACTCTCGCGAGAGACATCTTCTAGCCTACAAACAAACTTTAGCGTCAACATGCGCCTACGTGCATGCCATGCGCACAGAAGAGCTGATTATAAGTTATAACCCGTGCCTATATTGTTTATAGTGTATGAACGTTTGAGACAAAAGTATAGACTTTAAATAATCAGATAAACTTACTGTTCTGCAGTAGTGATACTACAATATAGCAGCAATCCACTTCTGTACAGTTACATGGTAACATGGTACAGTTTACCCAAATACATATTTGGGTATTTCACATTCCTCATATCATAAGATATAATGATTCATTTTCTTTACTTGGGGTACCTAGAGAGAGATGAAGGGCTGCACCTTAAAGAATTGCATTTGCAACCAAAGCCAGAGGCATAGAAGCAAGCTGCTGCCAAGGGTCAAGAGGGGTCTTTGACCCCTAAAGCCAACCTCCTTTACTCCTCATATGATTAAAAAAATTATAATAATGTCAATAGTAAAATATTAAACTACCTTGTGTGATTTGGATTGGTTGACAGTGACATTCACTAGCAGCGGTGGTTATAACAACTCAAAACATGCTGCTACAGTCAGACAAAAAAAAAGTATTTTCCAGACATGCAAGTAACATCTAGCATGCATCATGGCCATGCATCTCCCATCTGGAAAGAACGGGAAATACGGTAGCCTATGACATTTCCCAGGCACAGGAATTTCAACACATAGGTATTGTCTATTTTTTTTTATTGCTAAAAAAATAAACTAACCTAATTTCAGCTGTTACAATTCCAAACATGCAAACATGACTCGCTTTAAGTTTAATTACTTCAGTCTATATTAGTAGGCCTATACCAGTCTTTTTTTTATGTCCAATTATATTTGCATTTATGTAATCATAAAGTTAACATAAGAACATGTAAATGTAAAAAAGAAGGCACTGGAGCATTGACAGAAAAGTGTTTATTTTCCGTCTAGTAGACTCATCCTGTAGTGTAGAGTGAAAGGGAAATAAAGCAGTTTCAATGCAGAGTTTTGCAGACTAAAGGTTTTCTCCCCTAGATGTGCTATTTGCAACAGATTGGAATCTGGAGGCAAGATAAAAGACAGATGGAAATAATTTAGTTGTTTTCACAGAGTAGCAGCGTTAAACATGTTTTCCCTATGACAATTAAAGATATAAACTCAAAGTTACGTTAAACCACTCTGCTTATTTTAAAACTTTGATTCAGTGTACTATGCATTTCTAGGTAGAGGAAGTTATCCTGAAAGTGCACAGGTTAAAAGACCAGGTTTACTGATAGGACTGGCAGTCTACAGCTGGTTCCCTCCAAATGGTAAAATCATGTTTTTCTTTTTATGTCTTTGTTATTTGTACTTTGATTGACTTTCATTATGTACTTTCTATGCTAAATTGCCTGCAATAAAAAAGCATAAGCTAAATTATATTTCTGACTATGTAGCTAATTGCTGGCACAAATAATAGTGACTGATTGTTTTCCAGTTCAGATTAAGATTCAGGACATGACATTTAATCCACATGTATCTTTGAATATTGTTTTTCTATATCTTTGATTGTATTGAATGTATTGGATTTTGTATAGTATAGATTTAGCTGTTGTATGGTTCTATATGTCACAATTGTATATCTGCTGTATTTTTTCAGATTCATTTAATTGTCTCTCTGACAAGGAATTCATATTCCAGAGCCTCTTATGAGGCCTTTGTAATTTTTGAGGTAACTGAACTTGAGACACCACATGACTTATCATCAGCACAGGGACTGGTCTTATTTAACCCATGTTTCCCTACTCCCTTCTGATTGGTTGGATGACTCTCTGGCACCATATTGTGAACCATTATGTTCTCTGTATTCCCTGATGAAGGCTTAACCACCGAAATGTTGGATTCATGATGTCTCAACCTGCTGCGTCCTAATAAAGTATTGGCACTCTGGCTATTGGCGTGTGCGGCCACTGTAATGTAAGAACCACAGCTACAGCTACTGATATTAATAACGGGTGTGTTGCATTTAGGTGTGTGACCCACCTATTCTGCCCTAAAAAAAATGCAGTAACTATGTGGTTGAAATTGAGATATGCAATTTAACTCCTTGGTCTGTTTTACCTTGTGACAAAGTTTCAGAGTTACATTTTGCTTTGTTTGAGAGAAAAAGCTCCCTCAAAAATGTCCGCTCAAAATAAAGGTGGATGCTGATGCAGAGGTTTCAACAAAATATGGACTAGGCTACTAAGTATTTATTTACTGAAGTCAGAAGTATACTAATACTCTTACCAGCTTGTCAAAACAATGCCAGTAGGCTATCTGCTTTTGATATAGAAATACAATTAATTTTATGCAGAATGATTTCAGCATTTTGGCCCAGCCCGCCAACATATTTTCTGTTTCTCATGAGATGATGTCTTACAAAGTAACCATGAATTATATTCTGCCCATGAGAAGATTCTTAGCCATTTAGCAGCAATGAAGCCAATTATACGGCAGGGTTCCCCAATAACTTTTTGGGGGTCCCAGATATAAATGGCTTTAAATGGGGGTCAGTAGCCTCTGCATGTCAAACTGGGGGTCCTTTTCAAATGGGGTCTTGCTCTGAAAATTAATTTTCAGGGCAAAATCTCGACCTTGCGCGTGCCGACGCGGCCCCCAGCCTGGTACCCTAGTCAAAATATGGCCCTTGAGGAACATTAATGGGGAACCCTGACATACGGTAATCGGCAATTATTGGGAATAATAATTGCCCACTGCCCCTGCGTTAAATTCATGTTATGCTTAATTGTATTTAGCATTTAATGTTGTAGAACTGTTGGACAAATTTAGGGCCCCATTTTTAAATAGTTCAAATAGCCGATCTACAAGCTGACAACGTGCTGATGTAGATCGGCTATAGTTGATCAATTAAAAAAAAATCAAAAAAATAACAAAGGCAAACAAGTTCAGAGAGGGTTTAGCACTGACAAAAATAGGGGCAGTGCCCTGAAATGATCGAACCACACAGTCTACTCTAACCCGAAAACCCCAGGGTTCAACCCGTAGTAGTAACCTACAGACACCAGACCCCCACTTAAGTTCCCATCTCAAATATAAACATCCCAACATTATCAAAACGACAGAAGACATTACAACAATGTTGTATCCTACTGACTCACCTGCCAGTGAGGCGCACCCACCAGGAGGACATAAGGCCTTCATCCTACTCCTCCCAGCCCAACACTCCCCGCTGACAGGTGCCGCCCCACTGCGCCCCTCAGCCTGTAGAATTACATAGCCTGGGCAGGTTTATAATCCGGTCGGGAGCGGATAACTTTCGTCATGTTGTAGTCAATGATTTCTAGTCATCTGGCAGGAAACCACAAGACGGAATCAGTACTTCTTATTTCCGCCTTGTGGGTTCCTGCCTAAAGGACTACAAATCAGTGACTACAACATGACGTAAATTACCATCCTCTCCAGAACGGTTCACACAGCAATTTTGGAACTCAGACCATGAGGCTTTCCTCCGAGGTGGAAAGCCTGCATGGTGACGCGAGGTTAAGGATTACATGCTGTGACACATACTGTATCACCCTCTCTCTCCCTGCCCAGCTTCCCTCCACCGAACACGGGCCATTTGTGTTCGTATAGATGCCCGACAAAGCCAGATGCACCACGGTGGATTTTCACTTTCATCATCGATGTTGCTTCGTCATCAATGCATGTCATCAATAATTTACACCATGAGGTAAAGTTGTCCATTCATTGTCAATGGGAATTTAATGTTTGGGTAGGACAAAGTTTGTGGACACACACTAAAAGCTGGACATATAGGAGGGCCTCAAAAAAAATCGCTTGAATAAACATGCACTTTGAAGAGTATAATTATATAATAAATAAATATTTATTTCAGGAACCTACAGTATATAACAGTTACAAACTGCTTTGGTAAAACGAGCATGTATCAGATTCCAGCTCCTGGCTGCTACAGGACGTCACAGACATAAGTCGCATACCGAAGCGGACGTAGGGGGCATGGCCAGGAATACCATCTATATAGGCCATTGTTTCTCAAAGTAGGGTCCTTGAGGTAGTTGCAGAGGGTCCCCAGATAAATGATGGATAGTTAGGAACCAAATAGGCTAGGAACCAAATGGACCCTTATGTGGTTGTAACTTTGAGAGTGTACTAATGCAGGGGTTCTCAACGTTTTTGTCTGGGGACAAAGTAATATAGTAATGAGTAATATAAAAAAAAATATTTTTCAAAAGTCTGCCTCCTGGTGGCACTTTAATAGGCCGTTGTGGAAAATTTGGGGCAGAGGTTCATCGTTGGCATCCAGGGAGTGTGTGTGCAAAATTTGGCATCGACCGGGTTAACGGTGACGGAGATTAGCTGGTAACAGATTGACGGACGCACACACACACACACACACGGACGTAGTGCAAAACATACTCTCTCCCCATGCCTTCAGCCTGGTGGAGACAATTAGAAGTCCAGACATGGCCTTATTGTCTCCACCAGGCCTGGGGAGAGAGTATGCTTTGCACTCAGTCAGTGCGTCCGTCTGTCCGTCCGTTAACAGCTAATCTCCGGCACCGTTCCATGCCAAACTTTGAACACTTTTGGATGCCAACGACGAACCTCTGCCCCAAATATTCCTCAACGGCCTGTTATAGTGCCACCATGAGGCCGATTTAGGCAAAACACATAGATAACTTGTACACATTTTATCCACACATCACACAATTTGGTATACACTATCTCCATAGTCATGTGATCAACACGGATCTGCACCATTTCCCATCTTCCATCCTGATTGCCGAAGATTGGCTTCCATAGTTCACATGATTCGTCCGTTTCGAACAAAATGCCACAAATCACAAACTCAGTGTGCAATTTCCGTGAAATTATACACACACATTTCCACTAGACCGAGGACGACATGCTACTATTTTTTTCCAAATCAGCCTCACGGTGGTGCTATAACAGGGCAATTCATGTTTTTACTTATAACTGCATCGATCTGTATACAACTTATGTATAATAATAATAAAATAATAATAATAATATTAACTTTACAAACTTTATTTGTATAGCACCATGACATGGAATGCAGCTCAAAGTGCTTTACAGAGCAATGGAGAAAAAAATAAAAGAAAGGCAAGGCATAAACATTAAAAAACAAGAGCAGTAATGCAATACAGTTAGGACATGAATAACAAAAAAAATGAAAGATCAATTAAAAGCAAGGGCGTAGAAGTGGGTCTTGAGCTGTGCTTTAAAAATGTCTACAGAGGCTGCCTGTCGAAGGTACAGTGGGAGTTTGTTCCACGCAGTCTGCCCGTAGAAGCAAAAAGCTGCTTCCCCGTATTTTTTTGTTGCAATTTTTTTAGGCAAAGCGAGCAGGCTAGCAGTGGAAGACCTTAGGGGCGGTTTGGGACATATTTAGGCAGGCAGTCATGTAGGTAGAAAGGTGCGAGACCATTGAGAGCTTTATAAACAAGTGAAATAATTTTAAAATCAATCCTAAAAACAACCGGAAGCCAGTGCAGTGAAGCCAAAACTTGAGTAATATGTTCTCTCATCTTAGTTCTAGTTAAAACTCTGGCTGCTGCATTTTGGACAAGTTGTAATCCGTCAGTTGTTTTCTTAGGCAGTCCAGAAAAAAGACAGAGCAGATCAGAGGCAGGAACGTAGGGACGCGCAGCTAGCCAGTCCCGGTGCGGGAGGCGGTACAATGGGAAGTCAATAAGGAAGTCAAGGAAGTGAGGAAGAGAGAATTTCAGAGCAGCCAAAACGGTCAAACAAAGTACTTAACGGCATCTGCTCCAAATGAAAATTCTCTCACGTTTCCGTTGTCTCCTATAGCAGTTGTATGCATCTTTTGAAACATCTCACCTCCACCACCAGGTCGCAGCACGGCCGCAACGGAGGGTATGTCCAGCTGCGTCCTATTGTTTGTTTACAAACTTGGAAGGGACCCTACGTAAAGTTAACGGGCAATTATGGGCACTAGATTTGCCTGTAAACCTCAAGTTTAGCAGCATAATTAATGCGGTAATATACAAGGTGTGATGATGGTACAATTCAGGGATGTTTACCGGTGTTACAGTTTAACTTGTGCCTGGTTTGTCTGGTTCCCTGTGCTGGCTTTGCGCGTGCATGAGCCGTCTTTCACAGCTGTTTCATGAAGGGGGCGGAGCTATCTTCTATCTTCTCAGAGCTATCTTCTCGGAGCTATCTTCTCATTAAATATCCATCCGATTGTTTGTGGAATCTCACTTGTATGAAACAGTGACAACATGCACTTATAAAACACAGTTAGAATGATGACAAAATAAATAAATGAAAATATCTGTGGGAAGTGGGATTCGAACCGTCTTTGCAATGAACCAAAATAACCTGGGAAGCCGTGCGCAACGCATCACACTATGATGCGCTGACAACTGCTGTAGGAAACGATGTAATTGATCCTATGTGTGTCTGTCCAGGTGTGAACTTGGGAACAGTATAGTCACAGCATGCCATCTCATCTTGTGACTCTGGTTTTTTAACAAATATAACCACTCCATTGAACTGATCAATGAATAGCTGTAGAAACAAGTCAATGATGTTGGTATAGTCACATCATGAAACACAAACTCTTCTGTGGAGACTGACAAATGCAGAATAGCGTAATAATCTTTTCATTTGTAAATCTCGAGCAAATAAACTGGGTACACTGTGCAGAGCATAAAACAGCACCACCTGCTGTTGTCTAGCAGGCAGTGCAACATGTCAACTTGTGACTGTGATGCTCTTCGGTGCTACCGAAATTTTCTGACGAGCCGAAATCATTTCGGCACTACAGCGCCGAAACAGCGGTAAAATAGGAGTATGAATCGGCCCTTTGTGTTTCATGGTGTGACTATACCAACATCATTGACTTGTTTCTACAGCTATTCATTGATCAGTTCAACGGAGTGGTTATATTTGTTAAAAAACCAGAGTCACAAGATGAGATGGCATGCTGTGACTATACTGTTCCCAAGTTCACACCTGAACAGACACACATAGGATCAATTACATCGTTTCCTACAGCAGTTGTCAGCGCATCATAGTGTGATGCGTTGCGCACAGCTTCCCAGGTTATTTTGGTTCATTGCAAAGACGGTTCGAATCCCACTTCCCAGATATTTTCATTTATTTTTTATTTTCATCATTCTAACTGTGTTTTATAAGTGCATGTTGTCACTGTTTCATACAAGTGAGATTCCACAAACAATCGGATGGATATTTAATGAGTAGATAGAAGATAGCTCCGCCCCCTTCATGAAACTGCTGCGAAAGACGGCTCATGCACGCGCAAAGCCATCCCAGGGAACCAGACAAACCAGGCACAAGTTAAACTGCAACACCGGAGTAAGAGTTTGTTGGAAAGTTTAACGGGAGTTTCCTGTAAAATACACATCCTTATTTCATGCTTTTTGCGCAGTGTGGTAGCCTATTCACACCCTTTGATATGACACTCAAAATTGAGCCGAGGTGCATCCTGTTCCTACTGATGATTGGAGTCTGCCTAAGTATATGGTAGCCCACGTTATATTCATGTATACGTTACGTACGTTATACTGATGTGACATAATTTAGAAAGGCACACACACATGGTTCCATCAGGTCCCACAGTTAACATTGCATATCGGAGCACAAACCAAGCCATAAAATCAATGGAATTGTCTTTAGACCTCTGAGACAGGATTGTATGGAAGCGCGCATGCGCACGCACCCTCCCCCCCGCCACACACACACACACACACACACACACACACACACATACACACACACACTGTCTGTTCTGTTTTCGTTTGTTTTGTTTTCTCTTGTCTCAATTGTATTTTAAAATGGAATAAAAGCAAATAAAAACATTATAAATATATATACATAATAGCCTTGTCATTTTACTCACTCTTCTAGGTTTCAGGAATCGGGAGGGTTTTCCACCACGGGCTGGTGAATGGGTGATATTCCACAACAGAACGATCTCTCTCTCTCTCTCTCTCTCTCTCTCTCTCTCTCTCTCTGGACAAGTCTACACAGCTGACGGTCGACAACAGTTTGTTTTAGTGCGCCAGGCTCTAGCTCTACTGCTCTAGTCTAGTCTTACAAATATGAACAGAGAATACTTGTGCCAAGACTCGACATGTATTTATGTCTACAATATTGTCTGGATGTAATGGATAAAGTTGCTTTTCTGCCTCGCAACTCGCAAGTGAAGCCACAGTAAAAATATGAAAACCAACAAAGGAAGGGAAGCCTCTCCCCTTCCCTCTCGCAGTGTTGCCAACTCTCGCGAGAGACATCTTCTAGCCTACAAACAAACTTTAGCGCCACCATGCGCCTACATGTGTGCATGTCATGCGCAGAGAAGAGGTGATTATAACCCGTGCCTATATTGTTTATTAGTGTATGAACGTTTTAGACAAAAGTATAGCCTTTAAATAATCAGATAAACTTCTTTACTGTTCTGCAGTAGTGAAACTACAATATAGCAGCAATCCACTTCTGTAGGCTACTCAGTTACAGTTTACCCAAATACCTATTTGGGTATTTCACATTCCTCATATCAGAAGATATAATGATTCATTTTCTTTACTTGGAGTACCTAGAGAGAGATGAAGGGCTGCACCTCAGTATTAAGTACGTAGAGAGAGATGAAGGGCTGCACCTCAAAGAATTGCATTTGCAACCAAAGCCAGAGGCATAGAAGCAAGCTGCTGCCAAGGGTCAAGAGGGGTCTTTGACCCCTCAACCCTCCTCGACTCCTCATGTGATTAAAAAAAAAACAATAATGTCAATAATAAAATATAAAACTACCGTGTGTGCTTTGGATTGGTTTTCTAGTGATATTTGACAGTGATATTCACTAGCAGCGGCTGCAGCGCTGGTTATAACAACTCAAAACATGCTGCTACAGTCAGACAATTTTTTTTTCTTCCAGGCATGCAAGTAACATCTAGCATGCATCATGGCCATGCATCTCCCATCTGGAAAAAACGGGAAATACGGTATAGCCTATGACATTTCCCAGGCACAGGCATTTCAACACATTTTTTTCAATACAAAAGCTGTTAAATGTGAGTGAACTTTAACTAAATACATGAATAACAATGTATTCATGTTCTTTCAGATTGAATGCTCATCTTGTGAATGATGGTTTCACTGGGTGTGTGTAGGCAACCCCCAGCCTTCACATAAACCAGTGCATCTCCCTCGATCCACTCTCCACTGTTCTGGTTGGCCAGCCATCATTTTTATGATTTATTTATTTTTTGTTAAAAAAAACACTGCTCACTCCTCATGCATTGAAGTATGAGCTCAGTTCGGGGGGCTCCCCAGGTTGGCAGAGGGTGAGTAGCAGCCAGGATTACATTTTAAGAAATTGGCACCAGGTGTAAAATAGAAAAAAGAAAACGATGACATGTCTTAGTTGTTGCTCTTGATGACCTGGATGACCAATGAATACTTCTGCAAAGGTTACAATCAAATTTAGATGAAATGCTATTTAGATACTATAGGTTCATTATACTATCCTATAGTTTCAATGTTGTAGATTATTTGCTATCCTGGTTTACTGAGGCAACATTTGTCTCTCTGCATTTGATGCATGTTTACCTTACTTATTGTAAGTCACCCTGGATAAGTTAAAGCTGCTAAATGCCTAAATCATTTAGTTCAACCCTACCCAAATCTATTATGGTGCCTTTATACACTGCCAACCAATGTCACATGCTCCATCAACATGGACAGAAAAGGTAAGGTTACACCGATACAGAGGAGCAGACTGCAATGACTATAGTTATTACATTACATTACATTATGTTATACAGGCTAGTGGCTACTTAGAAATTGTAAACATATGAAGCATTATAGGTTAGAGTTAGACAGTTTGTTTATAACATGACCTCATAGACAACACACAGTACACACAGATCATCAAGAGGCCAAGTAAATCAGCCAAAATACCAGTAAACTAGGATAGCAAATAATCTAAGATGAACAAGAATCACATCGGTAGTTTTATTGTGTTGTTTGGAATTGTGATTAAAATAAAGGGAAAAAGCAGGCATTGACGCGGACTGCTACGCATTATTTCGCTGTGAACAACATCTGCAGTTGTGGGTCCGTACGGTTGACAGGGTCTGATGACAAACTAGAACACCCCCCCCCCCTCGTCTTAATTGTTTCCTCTGATTTGTTTGTGATCATCTTGTATTTTAAAATGGAATAAAATAAAATAAAAACATTATAAATATATATACACAATAGGCTTGTCATTTTACTCACTCTTCTAGGTTTCAGGAATCGGGAGGGTTTTCCACCACGCCCACGGGCTGGTGAATGGATGATATTCCACAACAGAACGATCTCTCTCTCTCTCTCTCTCTCTCTCTCTTGACAAGTCTCCACAGCTGACGGTCGACAACAGTTGGTTTTAGTGCGCCAGGCTCTAGCTCTGCTCTAGTCTAGACTTTACAAATATGAACAGAGCATACTTGTGCCAAGACTCGACATGTATTTCTGTCTACAATACTGTCTGGATGTAATGGATAAAGTTGCTTTTCTGCCTCGCAACTCGCAAGTGAAGCCACAGTAAAAATATGAAAACCAACAAAGGAAGGGAAGCCTCTCCCCTTCCCTCTCGCAGTGTTGCCAACTCTCGCGAGAGACATCTTCTAGCCTACAAACGAACTTTAGCGCCACCATTCGACTACATGTGTGCATGCCATGCGCACATGCAGAAGAGCTGATTATAGCCCGTGCCTATATTGTTTATAGTGTATGAACGTTTTAGACAAAAGTATAGACTTTAAATAATCAGATAAACTTACTGTTCTGCAGTAGTGAAACTACAATATAGCAGCAATCCACTTATGTACTCTACAGTTTACCCAAATACATATTTGGGTATTTCACATTCCTCATATCATAAGATATAATAATGATTCATTTTCTTTACTTGGGGTATGTAGAGAGAGATGAAGGGCTGCACCTCAAATAATTGCATTTGCAACCAAAGCCAGAGGCATAGAAGCAAGCTGCTGCCAAGGGTCAAGAGGGGTCTTTGACCCCTCAACCCGACCTCCTTGACTCCTCATATGATTAAAATAATAATAATAATGTGAATAATAAAATATTAAACTACCTTGTGTGATTTGGATTGGTTGACAGTGACATTCACTAGCAGCGCTGGTTATAACAACTCAAAACATGCTGCTACAGTCAGACAAAAAAAATGTATTTTCCAGACATGCAAGTAACATCTAGCATGCATCATGGCCATGCATCTCCCATTTGGAAAGAACGGGAAATACGGTAGCCTATGACATTTCAACACATTTTTCTTATTGCTAAATAAATAAACTAAACTACGAACTACCCGTAATTTCAGCTGTTACAATTCCAAACATGCAAACATGACCCGCTTTAAGTTTAATTACTTCAGTCTATATTAGTAGACCTATACCAGTCTTTTTTTTATGTCCAATTATATTTGCATTTATGTAATCATAAAGTTAACATGTAAATGTGAAAAAGAAGGAACAATTCAGGCCCTTAATTTAATAAAAGGGTGCAAAGAAAAAGTGACAACGTTTCGATGTTTAAGTTACATCTTCGTCAGGTCATGACCTGACGAATACCAATATGTTCTCAGTAGTGGGTTACATACAGTAGACCAGGGGTTCTCAACCTTTTTGGCTGGGGACCCCCGGAAATGCCTTGGCCATGTCTCGTGACCCCCCCCCCCCCCCCCCACCCCCAATACAAACTGACTGCAAAAATAACCTTAATAATAGTCGAGAAGATATATCATAAATTAATACTGAAAACAGATATAGAAAGTTCATGCATGCACCACGTACTATGTATTGTAAACTCTAAATTCCCATTTTCCAGCCATTTAGTTGCAAAAAGTGTCAACCCACGGGTCATCAGAGACCTCAGTGTCAGACACTGGGTACTATCAACTTCCTGTTTATGCTTGGCAAACGAATGGAAAGTTATTCTGGTACCACTTTCCTGATAAAAAGCCCATCAGGTATGAAATATTGTGAATAATATATTTAACCACATTGACCCATTTGGAACATGACTGGTTAGATTCTGGACCCGTGGTAAAAAAACCACTTGTTTAGAGAAAATAAAATGCATTGTGGCATAATATGTGTGTTTGCTGTCCCACTATAGGCCTGGCCCAGCCCAAGATCGGTGGGACATCCACAGTTGAAGGACAGGACACCCTCCATTTGACCTGCGACGCTCCGAGCTCCCCTCCTTTCGTCACATGGACCAAAGCTGGATCTGACACACCGCTGGCGACTGGACCGCAGAGGGCTGACCTGTAACACTCATAGCTACCGACGTCAATTTTATTAAGAACAAAATGATTTCCCTTTTGTCCCTGGCATCTGCAGCTACAAGTGTTCGACGACTCTTTGATGTTTTAAATGAATCCTCCCCACACATTTCTGTGTTATTGCCACTGCTGTTCTCCTCTTGGCTTACCTATACCAGTGAGGACTCGGAGCCCCCACCAGGACAACAGAGTTCCCTCCCACGGCCAAATAAGGACACCATTAGGAGTAGGACAGTTAGAGAAAGATGGGTATAACTGCAGGCTGGGCCCAGGCGGTGGCGTAACCGTTTGGGCACCCGACTGGTAATCCAGTCGCAGTGTGCCGCGTGTTCGACTCCCGAGCCCGACACGGCCTTTACTGCATGTCTTCCCCCATCTCTCTCCCGTTTCCTGTCAGCCTACTGTCTGTCCCTTTCAAAAACACCAATAAAAGGCGTAAGCCGCAAAAAAATATCTTATAAAAAAAAAAAAAAAAAAAAGAAAAAGAACTGCAGGCTGGCAGAGGGAAAGAGTTTAGCTGTGATCCATTGTTGAAGATGAATTTTAGCAACCATATTTTCAGAATTATGAAAATGTAATTGCCTCTATATTTAAGTGTAACAGCCTAACGGGGGAGCCATGTTAACATTGACAGAAAATAGTTTATTTTCCGTCTAGTATAGACTCATCCTGTAGTGTAGAGTGAAAGGGAAATAAAGCAGTTTCAATGCAGAGTTTTGCAGACTAAAGGTTTTCTCCCCTAGATGTGCTATTTGCAACAGATTGGAATCTGGATGCAAGATAAAAGACAGACAGAGATAATTTAGTTGTTTTCACAGAGTAGCAGCGTTAAACATGCTTATTTTAAAACTTTGATTCAGTGTACTATGCATTTATAGGTATAGAGGAAGTTATCCTGAAAGTGCACAGGTTGAAAGACCAGGTTTACTGATAGGACTGGCAGTCTACAGCTGGTTCCCTCCAAATGGTTAAATCATGTCTTTGTTATTTGTACTTTGATTGACTTTCATTATGTACTTTCTATGCTAAATTACCTGCAATAAAAAAGCACAAGCTAAATTCTATTTCTGACTATATGTAGCTAATTGCAATGGCACAAATCATAGTGACTGATTGTTTTCCAGTTCAGATTAAGATTCAGGACATGACATTGAATCCACATGTATCTTTGAATATTGTTTTGCTATATCTTTGATTGTATTGAATGTATTGGATTTTGTATAGTATAGATTTAGCTGTTGTATGGTTCTATATGTCACAATTGTATATCTGCTGTATTTTTCAGATTAATTTAATTGTCTCTCTGACAAGGAATTCATATTCCAGAGCCTCTTATATGAGGCCTTTGTAATTTTTGAGGTAACTGAACTTGAGACACCACATGACTTATCATCAGCACAGGGACTGGTCTTATTTAACCCATGTTTCCCTACTCCCTTCTGATTGGTTGTATGACTCTCTGGCACCATATTGTGAACCATTATGTGCTCTGTATTCCCTGATGAAGGCTTAACCACCGAAATGTTGGATTCATGATGTCTCAACCTGCTGCGTCCTAATAAAGTATTGGCACTCTGGCTATTGGCGAGTGCGGCCACTGTAATGTAAGAACCACAGCTACAGCTACTGATATTAATAACGGGTGTGTTGCATTTAGGTGTGTGACCCACCTATTCTGCCCTAAAAAAAAGGCAGTAACTACATTTGTGGTTGAAATTGAGTTATACAATTAACTCCTTGGTCTGTTTTACCTTGTGACAAAGTTTCAGAGTTACATTTTGCTTTGTTTGAGAGAAAAAGCTCCCTCAAAAATGGCCGCTCATGCCAAAAAAAATAAAGGTGGATGCTGATGCAGAGGTTTCAACAAAATATGGACTAGGCTACTAAGTATTAATTTATTGAAGTCAGAAGTATACTAATAGTCTAATACTCTTACCAGCTTGTCAAAACAATGCCAGTAGGCTATTTGCTTTTGATATAGAAATAAAATTAATTTTATGCAGAACGATTTCACCATATTTTTTGTTTCCCATATGAGATGATTTCTTACAATTTAACCATGAATTATATTGTGCCCATGATAAGATTCTAAGCCATTTAGCAGCAATGAAGCCAATTAAGCCTACAGATTAGATATACTGCATATAATTCAGGACGTGTTCCATTTTAAGTGCACATACGGTAATCGGCAATTATTGGGAAAAATAATTGCCCACTACCCCTGCGTTAAATTCATGTTATGCTTAATTGTATTTAGCATTTCATAGCATTTAAATAGTTCAAATAGCCGATCTACAAGCTGTACGTGTTGACGTAGATCGGCTATAGTTGATCAATTTAAATGTTTTTCAAAATAATAACAAAGGCAAAGAAGTTCAGAGATAAGGGGTTTAGTTTAGCACTGACAAAAATAGGGCCCGTGCCCTGAAGTGATCGAACCACACAGTCTAGTAGACTGTGTGGTTCGATCACTTCAGGGCACGGGCATTGGAGTAGACTCTACTCCAACCCTAAAACCCAGGGTTCAACCCGTAGTAGTAACCTACAGACACCAGACCCCCACTTAAGTTCCCATCCCAAATATAAACATGCCAACATTATCAAAACGACAGAAGACATTACAACAATGTTGTATCCTACTGACTCACCTGCCAGTGAGGCGCTCCCACCAGGAGGACATAAGGCCTTCATCCTACTCCTCCCAGCCCAACACTCCCCGCTGACAGGTGCCGCCCCACTGCGCCTCAAGCCTGTAGAATTACATAGCCTGGGCAGGTTTATAATCCGGTCGGGAGCGGATAACTTTCGTCATGTTGTAGTCAATGATTTCTAGTCATCTGGCAGGAAACCACAAGACGGAATCAGTACTTCTTATTCTGCCTTGTGGGTTCCTGCCTAAAGGACTACAAATCAGTGACTACAACATGACGTAAATTACCATCCGCTCCGGACCGGTTCACACAGCAATTTTGGAACTCAGACCAGGCTTTCCTCCGAGGTGGAAAGCCTGCATGGTGACGCGAGGTTAAGGATTACATGCTGTGAGACATACTGTATCACCCTCTCTCTCCCTGCCCAGCTTCCCTCCACCGAACACGGGCCATTTGTGTTCGTATAGATGACCCGACAAAGCCAGATGCACCACGGTGGATTTTCACTCTAAAGACACATGGTATATGCACCGTAGTCTCTCGAGACAGACTGGCGTCACAAGGGCACTGTTTTTCCTTTATTTTTTGACGATGGATTCTCAGATTGTGCGCACTGTCTGTAATATGCATTAGTGTGCACGTGTGGCATGGCCACAAGCAGCAATACATGTCACCTTTTTAGAAAAACCACACCTGTGCGATGTGAGGGGCGCTCTAATCATCATACATCATCTCATTCTGGCCAATCACAACTTGCGTCCTCACTTTCATCATCGATGTTGCTTCGTCATCAATGCATGTCATCAATAATGTACACCATGGCGTAAAGTTGTCCATTCATTGTCAATGGGAATTTAATGTTTGGGTAGGACAAAGTTTGTGGACACACACTAAAAGCTGGACATATAGGAGGGCCTCAAAAAAAAAAAGAATTGCTTGAATAAACATGCACTTTGAAGAGTATAATTTATTTCAGGAACATATATAATAACAGTTACAAACTGCTTTGGTAAAACGAGCATGTATCAGACTCCAGCAGCTGGCTGGACGTCACAGACATAAGTCGCATACCGAAGCGGACGTAGGGGGCATGGCCAGGAATACCATCTATATAGGCCATTGTATCTCAAAGTAGGGTCCTTGAGGTAGTTGCAGAGGGTCCCCAGATAAATGATGGATAGTTAGGAACCAAATAGGCTAGGAACCAAATGGACCCTTATTTGGTTGTAACTTTGAGAGTGTACTAATGCAGGGGTTCTCAACGTTTTTGTCTGGGGACCCCCGGAAATGCTTTGGCCATGTCTCGCTCGCCCCTCCCCACCACGAATGTAAACTGACTGCAAAAATAAACTTATAATAGAGAAAATACATCATAAATATTCGAATACTGAAACCAGATTTTATCATTAAGGAAAGTTTATGCATGCACTATGTGTACTATGTAAACTCTAAATTTCCATTTCCAGGGACCCACGGGTTGAGAACCCCTGGCCTATTGAGTGGTCTATTCAAGCACTTTTGACCGGTTGCAGAAGATGAACACAAGTACACAATTATACTGTTTGTTTAAAAATAATTTACTGTTGTTGTAATGTTCTCTAAACAGTACTCTATATAGTACTGTTTGATATTGTGATTGAGTACAGTATAACAACAGCATCATAATAATAAAACATGCCGTGTCAGATGTACATACAGAAATACATAATGTAGATCAGGGGTAGGCAACTTTGACCATGGAGAGGGCCACTATATTTCCACACTCACTCCAGAGGGCCACTGTCATAGCACAAATAGCTGATCTACAAGCTCAAAACGTGTCGCACCATAGCACATTTTGAGCTTGTAGATCAGCTATTTTTTAATTGAAATCCTGAATTATTTTTTGATTTCTTTTAATTGGAATCCTGAAAAATTTAAATTTTATTTAATTTTAAATGCATTTAATCATAGTTATGTTAACTTGACGAACTAAATCCAAATACATTGGACACAAAAAAGACGAACATTTAATACTAGTCATTAAGCTACATATAGACTGAAGTAATTAAAGCGGGTAATGTTTGCATGTGTGGAATTGTAACAGCTGAAATCAATAATATATCAGTATTCTGATATTAACCTGAGGGCCACATTAAGTGATGGTGGGCCCCGGGGCCGTCATTTGCCCATGTATGATGTAGATACTAGATAGATTAATGCAATGGGGAAAAAAACATCAAAAAGACAGAAGAAAAGATGGTCTCTAACAGACTCAAACACAGGTCACCACCATACTTTTCTGTTCTAATAATTTCTCAGATAACTGTTGACCCAGTCAATAAGAAATACCACTAAAATGGACCATAATGCACGTTTACGTGGAAAGTTTATCTCAAGGGTGAATTATCTAGTGGCGTTTAAGGCGGGACATTTCAGAGACACTGATCACATCCATGGGGATTCTCTCCACTGTAATTCCCAGTATGATTTCTCTGGTGGCTTTTAAGGCCGTCCAAACGAGAGAAGTGTTGTCAACACTGATCACATCCATAGGGTTTCTCTCCAGTGTGAATTCTCTCGTGTTTTTTAAGGCTGGACAATTGAGAGAAGTGTTGTCCACACTGATCGCATCCATAGGGTTTCTCTCCAGTGTGAATTCTCTGGTGTGTTTTAAGGTTGGACAATCGAGAGAAGTGTTGTCCACACTGATCACATCCATAGGGTTTCTCACCAGTGTGAATTCTCTCGTGGCTTTTAAGGCTGCCTAAACGAGAGAAGTGTTGTCCACACTGATCACATCCATAGGGTTTCTCTCCAGTGTGAATTCTCTGGTGTGTTTTAAGGCCGTCCAAATGAGAGAAGTGTTCTCCACACTGATCACATCCATAGGGTTTCTCTCCAGTGTGAATTCTCTGGTGTGTTTTAAGGCTGGACATTCGAGAGAAGTGTTGTCCACATTGATCACATCCATAGGGTTTCTCTCCAGTGTGAATTCTCTGGTGTGTTTTTAGGTTGGACATTACAGAGAAGTGTTGTCCACACTGAACACATCCATAGGGTTTCTCTCCAGTGTGAATTCTCTGGTGGGTTTTAAGTTGGGACAATTGAGAGAAGTGTTGTCCACACTGACCACATCCATAGGGTTTCTCTCCAGTGTGAATTCTCTGGTGTCTTTTAAGTTGGGACATTTCAGAGAAGTGTTGTCCACACTGATCACATCCATAGGGTTTCTCTCCAGTGTGAATTCTCTGGTGTTTTTTAAGGCTGGACATTTGAGAGAATTGTTGTTTACACTGATCACATCCATAGGGTTTCTCTCCAGTGTGAATTCTCTGGTGTATTTTAAGGCTGGACATTTCAGAGAAGTGTTTTCCACACTGATCACATCCATAGGGTTTCTCTCCAGTTTGAATTCTCTGGTGTTTTTTAAGGCTGGACATTTGAGAGAATTGTTGTTTACACTGATCACATCCATAGGGTTTCTCTCCAGTGTGAATTCTTTGGTGGCTTTTAAGGCCGGCCAAACGAGAGAAGTGTTGTCCACACTGATCACATCCATAGGGTTTCTCTCCAGTGTGAATTCTCTTGTGTGTTTTAAGGCTGGACATTAAAGAGAAGTGTTGTCCACACTGATCACATCCATAGGGTTTCTCTCCAGTGTGAATTATTTCGTGTTTTTTAAGGCTGGACATTTCAGAGAAGTGTTGTCCACACTGATCACATCCATAGGGTTTCTCTCCAGTGTGAATTCTCTGGTGTATTTTAAGGCTGGTCAATTGAGAGAAGCGTTGTCCACACTGATCACATCCATAGGGTTTCTCTCTAGTGTGAATTCTCTTGTGTGTTTTAAGGTTGGACATTACAGAGAAGTGTTGTCCACACTGATCACATCCATAGGGTTTCTCTCCAGTGTGAATTCTCTCGTGTTTTTTAAGGCTGGACATTTGAGAGAAGTGTTCTCCACACTGATCACATCCATAGGGTTTCTCTCGGTGGCTTTTAAGGCTGGACATTACAGAGAAGTGTTTTCCACACTGATCACATCCATAGGGTTTCTCTCCAGTGTGAATTCTCTGGTGGCTTTTAAGGCTGGACATTTCAGAGAAGTGTTGTCCACACTGATCACATCCATAGGGTTTCTCTCCAGTGTGAATTCTCTGGTGTGTTTTAAGATGAGCCAATTGAGAGAAGTGTGTTCCACACTCAACACATCCATACGGTTTCTCTCCAGTGTGAATTCTCTTGTGTGTTTTAAGGCTGGACATTAAAGAGAAGTGTTGTCCACACTGATCACATCCATAGGGTTTCTCTCCAGTATGAATTATTTCGTGTTTTTTAAGGCTGGACATTTCAGAGAAGTGTTGTCCACACTGATCACATCCATAGGGTTTCTCTCCAGTGTGAATTCTCTGGTGTATTTTAAGGCTGGTCAATTGAGAGAAGCGTTGTCCACACTGATCACATCCATAGGGTTTCTCTCTAGTGTGAATTCTCTTGTGTGTTTTAAGGTTGGACATTACAGAGAAGTGTTGTCCACACTGATCACATCCATAGGGTTTCTCTCCAGTGTGAATTCTCTGGTGGTTTTTAAGGTAGGCCAATCTAGAGAAGCATTGTCCACACTGATCACATCCATAGGGTTTCTCTCCAGTGTGAATTCTCTGGTGGTTTTGAAGGTAGGCCAATCTAGAGAAGCATTGTCCACACTGATCACATCCATAGGGTTTCTCTCCAGTGTGAATTCTCTGGTGGTTTTTAAGGTAGGCCAATCTAGAGAAGCATTGTCCACACTGATCACATCCATATGGTTTCTCTCCAGTGTGAATTCTCTGGTGTATTTTAAGTTTGGAGATGCAAGTGAAGTGTTTTCCACACTGATCACAGCAATGGTGTTGTTTCTTTGCCAAGCTCCTTTGTTCGTCCACCTCTGGTAGGTCAGGGCAGTCAGACTGGTGATGCGACACTGGAATGGAAACAAATACAAAGGAAAGATTGTTGGTAGTTAGAAAGACTTTAGAGAAGTAGAAGAACTTTGTGGATGTTCGACAAATCTCTGTCATGTAGCTAATCAACAGTGACCTTAACAACTGTAGCAGGTACTTTCACCTGTTGCAGAAATTAACTAGATAAAGTTCCCCTTGGAGCAGGATGTGCTTGGGTGCCATTTCTTCTTATGCCTTCGATGGCAATTGGATATTTTCAGGCATTTTGTTCCAAAAATGTGTTTTGCAAAAATCCACCTGTTGGTGGCGCTATAACAGGTCAATGTGAAAAGGGTGGGATACATTCCTCAGCCTAGTAGGAAAGTCAGTGAAAAATTTCACGTAAATTGCATGCTGCGTTCATGATTCCAGGCTTTTTGTTCAAAACGGGCCAATCCTGCAAACTTTGAAAGCCAATGTTAGCCAATTAGGATGGAATATGAAATATGGGACAGATCCGTCTTGAACACATGACTATACAGATATGTGTAACGATTTGCATGACACATTTTTTGCATGACGTTATATTTTTTGACAGAATCTGGAGGAGTAATATAAATTTTTTTTTTTCAAAAGTCGGCCTCCTGGTGGCGCTATAATAGGCTGTTGTGGAAAATGTGGCATCCAGGGAGTGTGTGTGCAAGATTTGGCATCGACCGGGTTAACGGTGACGGAGATTAGCTGGTAATAGATTGACGGACGCACACACACACGGACGTAGTGCAAAACATACTCTCTCCCCATGCCTTCGGCCTGGTGGAGACAATTAGAAGTCCAGACATGGCCTTATTGTCTCCACCAGGCCTGGGGAGAGAGTATGTTTTGCACTCCGTCCATGCGTGCGTCCGTTTACAGCTAATCTCCGGCACCGTTCCATGCCAAACTTTGAACACACACTCCCTGGATGCCAACGACAAACCTCTGCCGCAAATATTCCTCAACGGCCTGTTAGCGCCACCATGAGGCCGATTTAGGCAAAACACATAGTGACATAGATAACTTGTACACATTTTATCCATACATCACACAATTTGGTATACACTATCTCCATAGTCATGTGATCAACACGGATCTGCACCATTTCCCATCTTCCATCCTGATTGGCGAAGATTGGCTTCCAAAGTTCACATAATTCGTCTGTTTCGAACAAAATGCCACAAATCACAAACGCAGTGTGCAATTTCAGTGAAATAATAATAATAAAATAATAATAATAATAATAATAATAATAATAATAATAATAATAATAATAATATTAACTTTACAAACTTTATTTGTATAGCACCTTTCATGACATGAAATGCAGCTCAAAGTGCTTTACAGAGCAATGGAGAAAAAAAGAAAAGAAAGGCAAGGCATAAACATTAAAAAACAAGAGCAGTAATGCAATACAGTTATGGACATGAATAACAAAAACATTAAAGATCAATTAAAAGCAAGGGTGTAGAAGTGAGTCTTGAGCTGTGCTTTAAAAATGTCTACAGAGGCTGCCTGTCAAAGGTACAGTGGGAGTTTGTTCCACGCAGTCTGCCCGTAGAAGCAAAAAGCTGCTTCCCCGTATTTTTTTGTTGCCATTTTTTTAGGCAAAGCGAGCAGGCCAGCAGTGAAAGACCTTAGGGGGCGGTTTGGGACATATTTAGGCAGGCAGTCATGTAGGTAGGAAGGTGCGAGACCGTTGAGAGATTTATAAACAAGTAAAATTATTTTAAAATCAATCCTAAAAACAACCGGAAGCCAGTGCAGTGAAGCCAAAACTTGAGTAATATGTTCTCTCATCTTAGTTCTAGTTAAAAATCTGGCTGCAAGGGGCACGGTGGTTGATAGTGCTTTCGCCTCACAGCTAGAACGTCCTGGGTTCGATTCCCGCTCGGGGTGCTGTGGGTGCTGGCGGCGTGTTTCCTCCTTCGCGTCATCAGTGTCCGTACCCGAGGCGGTGTTGGCGAAAGGGCCTTTCTGTGTGGAGTTTAATCCTGGTCTCTAAACTGCCTCCCCCTGGCCAGCCGGGGCACCTGATGGAGGGGAATGGAACTGGTTGGAATAACGTGTTCCTTCCACGAGCTACGTCCAACCAGGGAAACTCCCCCCTGTCAGATGTAAAGGAGCTAGCAACTTGGACACTCAGGCATGATGAGTTCAAGTCCGTTGCTCTCCCCAGGTTGGTGGAGGGTGTGTAGAGCCCAGGATCACATTAGATAATTGACACAGGGGTGAAAAAAAAACTCTGGCTGCTGCATTTTGGACAAGTTGTAATCTGTCAGTTCTTTTATTAGGCAGTCTAGAAAAAAAGTGCATTGCAGTTATCAAGCTGAGAAAAAACAAAGGCGTGGATTAGCGTTTTTGCATCGTCCAATTACAAATAGGCTCTGATTCGTGCAATATTTCTAAGGTGAAAAAAGACAACCTTGGTACCATGATTAATGTGTTAATTAAAATTCAATTCAGAATCAATAATGGCCCCCAAGTTCTTTACTCTACTGTTACTTTCTACAGTCAGGTTGGCTCTGCATTTCCTCAACAAAATGAAGAACACAAAAAACATTTATATTACTCCTAAACATGTTGCCAAACATCACACACACTCCTTACCACCTGGTGGAGACCTGTGCCCAGAAGGGCTCAGTTTGTGTGTGCGTGCGTGTTATACTGAGTAGGGATGTCAGGGGTTAACCGGTTAACCGGTTAGCCGACCGTTAAGAAACATCCGGATATTTTTATCAGCTTTAACGGTTTATTTGCATAATAATAAATACGTGTTCTGATCTTAAATCCCTTATTTTAGATCGTTTTTAGTAATAGTACAACATAAACATTACAGAGACTGTACTTGTCACTGTACAATACTTTAAAACAGTTGTCATGTTGCACACATGCCTAAAATAATTTGCACCGCCCAGCTTAATTGTCACACTCCAGGCTGCATGAACAGCGCTCTGGCTCGGTTTTCTGCCCCCTCAATATCCCAAAGTTCTCTGTTGTACTTCTGGCTAGTTGGCTACAAGGGTAGCTTTGCGGACTTGCGGTAGTCGAAATGTAAGCGAGTGACAGCGAGACGAGATGAACACATGTCGACCGTATAAATGCAGAGACCTACTTGGCATTATTAATTCCATTATTGGCCATTTGGCCTGGACGGAGAACGTTTACAGCCGCTGCCGCTTCCTCCTCCTATCCGTCTCCCCACACTGGGCACTGGCACGGCTTACGGCTATCAAGTTAGCCATGTGCTATCGATGTTTGAGGGATTTCTCGTCAGCGAAAAGTCAACAAACAGAACACGGTGACATGCTTGCTGATCTTCCTTAATAATAATAAAAAAGGCTTAGCCCATGCGTCCAGTGGCTTTATAGGTAGCTCAGATCTGGACTGGATTTATTTATGTTTTGGATGCGGACCTCTGTACTGTAGACGCGCATATGCATGCATCATGCAGATGCGATGCATTGTTTATTGATGATTAAGCCTACAACAATTTATTTATATTGTTAAATGTTGCTTTTTTGTTTGTCTTTTAAAAAAGGAGCATAAATAAATGTATACCATTCGTCTACCAACTTTAATTATGTAGCCTATACATTAGGGCTGACCTTCGATTCCGTATTTGATGATCGATTCAAAATCGATTCCCGCGTTTCGAACGTCGACGCTTCGAAACGTCAACGGGGGGGGGGGGGGGGGGGGGTGCGCGCGCGAGCAGTGACTCTTTGGCTTAAACAACGATATAGCGGAGAGAAAGGCATGCTTGTATTGGTCTCATTTATTTTAAACAATAAGCAACAACTGTAGCAGGCTTGCAGCCTTCATGAAAGCAGTGACGCACAAATAATTTGGCTTAATAAAACATCCGACCGTAACAAGTCAACTGCCTAAAACAGGCATTACCTCTCCATCAAATAAAAATATATATAATCCAAACTCCTCTGTCAATTGTAAACGAACGGTAACATGAATGAACTTTTCAAGCCTGACACTTGTCAGAAATAAAATCAACCACGGTTGATTTGATTGATCATAAAGTTAATGTGACTGTGAGTGTGCGTATGGGAAAAAATATATAAACTTCACAGATTATAGATCACTTGGAATTATAACAATCTGAGTATTGCCTGAATAATGCCACTAGTGAAATCCCATTTTTTTATCGACATGCGATGCCGATGGAGAAATCCCACATAGTTAAATTTACCTCATAGTCATGCTGCATGCGCTGTTGGTCGATGAAGAATTATAATCCAAGGTTTGTCAATCATATTATGGTTTATGGTTGAAAGTAAACCATAATATTAAAGTAAACTCTAAGAAGAGATCTGCAGACTGCAGTGCAGAATGCATGCAGCTCCACTTGCTAATTGAGTTGACATTTGCGCAACTTCACTGCATTACAGTAATTAGTTATTTGCCAGCACCTGCTCCAATATAGGCCTAAATCAAACTTTATTTATATAGCACATTTAAAACAATAAAAGCTGACCAAAGTGCTGTAGGCCTGCAGGCTGAAACAAGTGGAGCATCGCATCACCATCGGCGCAAAAAAAAAAAGCATAATTAAAAGACAAAACACAGGCAAATAGTATATGCTACATTATTACAATAATACGATCAGGTGCAATTAAATGTCAAAGAGAAAAGGTGTTTTGGTCTGGGTCTGTAGGAGCAAAAAATATCAATTCTTCGGTGCACTGAGCGCACTCACCATGTGAATCCAAGCAGCGTAATGGCTCATCGATAAAAGTTGAGATTTTATAGTGGCATTATTCAGGCAATACTCAACAGATTGTTATAATTCCAAGTGATCTATAATCTGTGAAGTTTATATTTTCATTTTCGTGTAAGTAATGTTTTTATATGACTTATCAAACAAGGTAGCCTATATTTAATGTCCACTGAGCTGTGGTGCATGCGCTTGCCTTCCTTGTTAACACGGGGAAAGAGGAGGCGTTGCGAGGTGCTGCGAGGCGCAAGCATGGCTCGCGGACCAAATGGGGCCGTCTCGCGGACCAAAAGCGGACGCTTTTTTTTAAATGACTATTCGATTCAAAATTTAAAAATCGATTCCCGTGCGTATCGATTGAACGTCGATTAATCTATTTTTTTGGGTCAGCCCTACTATACATGCATATTACATTTGGGGTAGCCTATTAAAAAAAAGAAAAAAATCAACCACTATCCGTTAATGACCCGGTTAATCCTGTCGGCTAACCGGTTGGGAAACTATCCGTTACTGACATCCCTAATACTGAGTATCATGGGTTTGTGACACAATGGCGATTGATACAATGGTAACTATGGTAACTATGGCCCAATTCAATTGTATATTATTACAACACAGGCTACATGTGAAATGGGACATTCTGCATTTAATACTTTCTGCTTATTGTACTTTAGGTAAATATTTTATACCAATACTTTTGTAGCCTACTTTTACTCAAGTACATTTTGAATTTCTGACTGGTGACACTTTGTTTGACCGTTTTGGCTTCTCTTGGCTTCTCCTCACTTCCTTATTGACTTCCCATTGTACCGCCTCCCGCACAGACACTGGCTAGCTGCGACAGAGCAGATCAGAGGTATAGGAACGTAGGGACGCGCAGCTAGCCAGTCCCGGTGCTGGAGGCGGTACAATGGGAAGTCAATAAGGAAGTCAAGGAAGAGAGAATTTCAGAGCAGCCAAAACTGTCAAACAAAGTACTTAACGGCATCTGCTCCAAATGAAAATTGAAAAAATGAAATTGAAATTGAAAAAATGAAAAAGTCAAGGAAGTGAGGAAGAGAGAATTTCAGAGCAGCCAAAACGGTCAAACAAAGTACTTAACGGCATCTGCTCCAAATGAAAATTCTCTCACGTTTCCGTTGTCTCCTATAGCAGTTGTATGCATCTTTTGAAACATCTCACCACCACCACCAGGCCGCAGCACGGCCGCAACGGAGGGTATATGTCCAGCTGCGTCCTATTGTTTGTTTACAAACTTGGAAGGGACCCTACGTAAAGAAGAGCTTTACGGAGGGTGCCGAGAGGGGCTACAAAATCCCATGAATACTTATAAACTGCATGCGTGAAAAGAGGAGTTTTATGGGCACTAGATTTGCCTGTAAACCTCAATTTATTGGCATTTGGTTAAAAAGAAAATTCAGAATGCGACCAAGTCAGACCAATCACTATAATTATCTTTGGTGAGACCACGTCGGACATCAGTGTTTATTTAATCCGATGTACCGATGTTATTACATCACTCTCTCGGTCCTGCAGCGCTGTAGCCTACTGGAGAAGTATATCACTTTTTCGGTTCTGCACTGCTCACGGGAGAAGTATATCACTCTGTCGGGAGCGCAGCGCAACTACCCCCCCATGCACACACACGCACACCTCTCTACACTACAGAGAGAGAGAGAGAGAGAGAGAGAGATAGAGAGCAACTGTAGTACGGTATATTAATGTTCATAATGGTGGAGAATATACCAGGCAGGTTGTATAAAAAACAGAGGGTCCAGACACCAATGAGCTTGCCACAATCATGACCAAACAGGACCCAATATTCTCTGAGAAGCCCCGTTCCTCCTTCCACAAGGCTCCTATATACTGAGTCTCACACATCCAATCGCGTGCATGTGCGTGCATGTGTGTGCGTGTGTGTGTGTGTGTGTGTGTGTGTGTGTGTGTGTGTCTGTGTCAAACCATAACGATAACCAGATGATACTGATCAATCAGGTCTTTGTCCTAGCCAGCCAGTTCCCTGACCTGTCTGACCCAGGCCGGGACAAAGTTGCATTCCTTAGCTCTCCTTAGTATTGGCTTTCTGTCCTGTGCCAAACCCTGATCATGGTTCACTATTATGAACTACATCTAACCCACAACTCCTTATAACTCAATGTGAAATTCATGACATCACATAACCTTGTGTGTTGTGGATGTAAGTACAGGTGTTTCTCCATGTATTTATGACTTGATGAGAACAGAAACATCCCGACATAGTAGGCTACTAACTTCTGTTCTACCTCTGAGGGGGAAGGGTGGCTTGGTTTGTGAAATGATCCCTCTGCATGCAGCCCAATTTGAGTTCCTCCAGCTGTTTTAGTTGGAGGCAGTCAGATTACTGGGTCTCTCCACATATCTACCCCAGATTGTGTCCCAACTCTATTTATCTATATATATACTGTATGCCTACTGTATAATGCCTATATGTCTGGGCGCCAATACATACACTACACAACTCTTACTCCTCCATTACTAACCTTTGTCTCTGTAGTATATTAAAATACCATACAGGAGAGTAAATGTGCACGGCAGACAGACGACGAGATGATGTTCCTTGATGTTTATTTCAGAGTTCACAGTACAGCAAACAGCATAGGTCCGACGGCACTGTTCTGGCGTATGTTCATGTGTTTACATTGCTCTCGGCCTATCAGAATGTTCAACATCTGACCACCGCCTTGGCTCTCAAAGTCCAGGGAACTCCTCGGCTCCCTGTGTTATTCAATAGCACCCCCCAGGCCTTATGTGTCCATGTGCATGCGTGTGTATACATGTGTGTGTGTGTGTGTGTGTTCATGCGCTCGCAAGGTGTGTGTGCGCTCAGCAGGAGACTCCACACTATAGAGCCATGCTCATCGTTAGGGCCTCTCAAACGTGTCTTGGACTTTCTCAACACGTGTATAGTGTGCGCGTGTGTGGTAAGGTGGTATTGCTTAAGGTAGCCAACTACGCCACCTGGGGAATTGCGCCCCAGGAGATATTTACTAAATGCAATACTGGACACCCGGAGCACGTAATGACTCCCAAACACAGGTTCAGTATACAGTATAATTAGGCAAGGCAGAAACGTGTGTACCAATATAGAAAAGTCTTTATTAAATTAATTGGTTTTAACAATATAGGCTAAAAGGTATAAAACAGTCAATCAAGTAGGTATTTCATGTAGCAAGAATACAGTTCAATAAATAAGGTCTAAAGTGCTATACAGGTTATAAAGTGCTAGAGCATGTATAGATATTATATATAGGCAATACACAAATGCATTTATATATATATATATCTATATCGCACCACTACAAGCCAGCACCGGGGGGAGGAGGCGAGCTGGCAGGCTCACCTATCCAGGGTGGTGGTAATATGCGACACAGCAACTCAAAATAAAGCACAACACAACAAACTCAAAGAAAAGGGCTTTACCACCACCACTGGACGGCTGTACTCTGCTCCAGCGTGGCTGTCCCCGGTACCGATCCTGTAGAAGGATAGATAGATTAGCTTGTCGCAGGGGCAAGTATGGTATACAGGATAATAATAATAGTAATCTCTCTCCGGCCTATAATGGGCCTAGTTGTAATATATATAATACAGCACCAAGTATCTATATATATATACACACAAGCCAAGATAGAGAGGAATATGTTATAATATGCAGAATAAGAAGACGGCCGCTATGGGCTACAATCAACAGGGCATTGGGTCAACACGATCAACAAGAGGACCACTCGTGGCCGTGGGTTGCGCCTTCTCACACACTGCAGTCCGAGTGTGGATCGAATGATATAGGTGCAGCAAAGCAGCAGGTGTGGTGCCGGCCCTGGAAGCACAACGGCTGTATTAAAATACTACTCTTATACTACTATAGTCACTGAGGCAGAAACAGTGAGACACACAAACTCACCCGCGTTAATGATACCAACGTGCACTGGCGTTGTACCCACTGCAGCGGTAGCCAGGTAAAGCAGTATACTGTAAACAACAAATGCCCATGTTTATACTACCATGGCGTCAGACACCAAATGAAATATAAATGCTGCGGATAGGGAGGGACACCAACCTAGGTGGCGCGGTGCTGTTTCACCACACGCCACGGGACAGCAGGGGAAAGCGTACGTAGCTTCAAGGCTAAAACACAACAAGTGCTCACAGTCAAGTTCACAGTCAGCTAGCAGGGCAGGTGAGCGTAACAGCAAAGATAGAGAGACATACCTGCACTGAAGTGCGAACCAAGCGCGCCACGGGACAGCTCTTAGATGAACAAGGTGCGGGAGGAATGACTCGAACCCGTAGAGCCTGTGTCACCCACCAGCAGTGTAGAGGGGAGAGACAGACAGCTGACAAACACGGCCGACGCGTCACCTTATAAAGCCGCTGATACAATCTAGCCCTAATCAGTGGGCGGAGGATGGGACGTGACAGCGTGGGAACGCTCACGCCCATCCTGCCACACGTGCATACGCAAGTAACCTACGTATGGTGTGCACGATGTGTGTGTGCTTTAGCAGTCTGTGTGCCCCCCGTCGTCTCAGTCTAGCTTTGTTTAGAATAATTCAAGGGGGCCTTGCATGTGTGTGTGTGTGTGTGTGTGTGTGTGTGTGTCATAGTTTGACACACTGAAAAAACACCCTCGCTCCGAGATGATTGGGACCAGATGTTGAGGGCCCCTTACACTGCCCAAAGAAGAGATTCACTTATAGAATGTCAGTTTGCCTATACTATCATGAAGTATAAACCTCACTAAATATTCTACATCTCAAATTGACCAGCAAAACTATCCACAATGTTAGAGAGTGTGTGTCCTTTCCTTGTTCCAAATTCCTTGGAAGTCATGCGCATATTGCCAGGCACGTGGCAGCAGCAGCTATTAAGACGGTGAGCCTGTTTATGCATTTCACCCTCTAACTTCACCGCATAGGCATCAAGACCCTTAATTAATGACTACAGGGAGCTGCAGGGACAATATTTTACATCCTCAACATTGAGGTGTGTTATATATATATATATAACTTAAACCATTAGAATTATTATTGCCGTAGGGGAAATAAATTCCTTGCTACCCATCCTTCCCACGAAAAATAAAAATAAAATGAATTTCCTACCTACTCAGCCCAAAAATGACAGCCAATAATCGGAGACCAATCATTTATTTTGCTTGGCCCAATACGGTAATATATACAAGGTGTGATGGTACAATTCGGGAGTTTACCGGAGTTTGTTGGAAAGTTTAACTTTTAACTGATTCCTGTAAAATACACATTGTCATGCCCCGCTCCTCTGCCTTTGAATTTGAGCATTGACAGGTCCAAACCACTGGACTAATATTTGGCTTCACCTTAATGGTTATGTGGTATATGTTCTGTAGTATTTGCTTAGTCAAGAAAGGAAGTTGTTGTTACTATTCTTGCCTTTGTACTTGTTTACTAATACTGCGCAGTCCTTCTGACTTATTCTGTTCTCCTTGTCTTCCTGTTCTGTTTGGTTTTCTGTTACTCTGTTGGTTTTGTCACTTTTGTGTATCTTATTTTGTAGAACGGTCCATAAATTAAATAGACACGCCCCCCCCCCCCACACACACACACACACACACTTTCTGTCTCTTCTGTTTTCGATTGTTTTGTTTTCGTTTGTGATCATCTTCTTAAAATGGAATAACAGCAAATAAAAACATTATGAATATACATAATAGCCTTGTCATTTTACTCACTCTTCTAGGTTTCAGGAATCGGGAGGGTTTTCCACCACGGGCTGGTGAATGGGTGATATTCCACAACAGAACGATCTCTCTCTCTCTGGACAAGTCTCCACAGCTGACGGTCGACAACAGTTTGTTTTAGTGCGCCAGGCTAACTACTACTGCAGTCTGCTCTTGACTAGACTTTACAAATATGAACAGAGAATACTTGTGCCAAGACTCGATATGTATTTCTGTCTACAATACTGTCTGGATGTAATGGATAAAGTTGCTTTTCTGCCTCGCAAGTGAAGCCACAGTCAGCATGAAAACCTCTCTTTCTCTCTCACTAGTCACTTCTTTCTGACTTTGGCTCCGCGCAAAAAAAAAGGGCAGGGAAGCCTGCCAACTCTCGCGAGTCGCGAGACATCTAGCCTACAAACCAACTTTAGCGCCACCATGCGCCTACATGTGTGCATGCCATGCGCACATAACCCGTGCCTATATTGTTTAATAGTGTATGAAGGTTTTAGACAAAAAGTATAGACTTTAAATAATTAGATAAACTTCTTTACTGTTCTGCAGTAGTGAAACTACAATATAGCAGCAATCCACTTCTGTACTCAGTTTACCCAATAGGCTACATATTTGGGTATTTCACATTCCTCATCAGAAGATATAAATGATTCATTTTCTTTACTTATAGTACCTAGAGAGAGATGAAGGGCTGCACCTCAGTATTAAGTACGTAGAGAGAGATGAAGGGCTGCACCTCAAAGAATTGCATTTGCAACCAAAGCCAGAGGCATAGAAGCAAGCTGCTGCCAAGGGTCAAGAGGAGTCTTTGACCCTTCAACCCGACCTCCTTGACTCCTCATATGATTAAAATAACAATAATAATGTGAATACTAAAATATAAAACTACCTTGTGTGCTTTGAATTGGTTTTCTAGTGATATTTGACAGTGATATTTACTAGCAGCGCTGGTTATAACAACTCAAAACATGCTGCTACAGTCAGACAAAAAAATGCAAGTAACATCTAGCATGCATCATGGCCATGCATCTCCCATCTGGAAAGAACGGGAAATACGGTAGCCTATGACATTTCCCAGGCACAGGAATTTCAACACATGTTGATAGGTATTGTCTATTTTTTCTTATTGCTAAATAAATAAACTAAACTACCGGTAATTTCAGCTGTTACAATTCCAAACATGCAAACATGACCCGCTTTAAGTTTAATTACTTCAGTCTAGTAGGCCTATACCAGTCTTTTTTTTTATGTCCAATTATATTTGCATTTATGTAATCATAAAGTTAACATAAGAACATGTAAATGTGAAAAAGAAGGCACTGGAGCAGCTCAGACAATTCAGGCTCTTAATTTAATAACAGGGTGCAAAAATAAAGTGACAACGTTTCGATGTTTAAGTTACATCTTCGTCAGGTCATGACCTGACGAATACCAATATGTTCTCAGTAGTGGGATACATACAGTAGACCAGGGGTTCTCAACCTTTTTGGCTGGGGACCCCCGGAAATGCCTTGGCCATGTCTCGTGACCCCCACCCCCAATACAAACTGACTGCAAAAATAACCTTAATAATAGAGAAAATATACAGTATCATAAATTAATACTGAAAACCGATATGGAAAGTTTATGCATGCACCACGTACTATGTATTGTAAACTCTAAATCCCCATTTTCCAGCCATTTAGTTGCAAAAAAAACAAATAATAATTTGGGGACCCCCCAAAATAATTTCGTCCTCCTCCTTAATAATGGCTTTCTTCAATGCTGCCTTTGCCTACATGTACATTGTGAAGAAGAAATGGTCGTTCAGAAATCTCTTCACTACAAAGCCGGATAGGGAGTTATAGTGAAAGAAAAATGTGGTGCATGCGGGAGATGTAGATGTGAGCAGAGCATGACCATAATGTAAGTGATACTGTCACATATGTGTACTGCCTAACCCTTTTTGAGAAGCGATAGCTACATATGTCCAGCTTTCAGTGTACGTAACCAAGCGTTCTCGTCCCAACACAAACATTAAATGCCATTGACAATGAATGGACAGTTTTGAGTGTTTGTGTTAACCCAAACATTGCGTAACACAAACATTGATGACGAAAGTGAGGACGCAAATTGTGATTGGCCGGAATGAGACGATGTATGATGATGTAGGATGATAAGAGCGCCCCTCACTTCACACGCGTGTGATTGTTTTGTATGCTGCTTAATTTGTGCTATACGGTTATAGCATTCATATAACATTTGAGTGAAATGTTTGATGAATAACTCCATCTGGCTGGTCTCCAACGTGCTATACAATTACTGCAATCCTGGCCAGGCCCACCCAAAACGTCAGTTCTGGCTTCACCAAATAACCAAATTATAAAAAATTATAACCAAATGGTATGAAGTTCTTAACCAATCTATAAAGGACCAGCCCTTGGAACCAGCCCATGCCATGTATACATATGGAAAGGACCATGTCACATGTGGATGTTTTTTTTCAACCAATGTTCATGTTTTAGGTTGTTATTAGAGAAAGTAAAAGGTGAGTGTATTTTCTTTTTCATTTGCTGCTTTCTTTTGTTTTAGGGATTTTAGCTGCTTTTTTACAGGGTGCGAGGGGGGGGGGGGCATTTAAGCACAGGGCTCTTTAATAACAACCTAAAACATTGGTTGAAAAAAACAAAAGTTGTCCTATAAGCTTTAAGGAACCCTTGAAACCAAACCTTTTAGTGAAAATCACCTGTGCTTGTGCTGCAGACCCTTGCATTAATGGCTGGAATTGATTGTCCGGTAGCTATTTATATATTCTGTGTACTACGTCAAAGTACTCATCTTTTTTTTTTCACGTGCGTGGATCTTGTGCAAGCTACCAGACAGTTATGCAGAAGGACGTCACGTCGTATATAGGCTTAGAGTATATATGAATGAATATATACTCTATAAAGTATATAGGCTATGTCCAAAACATTACGAAGAAGAAAATAGTGAAACAAGCTCACAACGTGTCACCACGCGCCTCATCGTGAGGATGTGAGCTTGTAGATCAGAACCTGGGAAAACAATGTTGAACTATGTAGATACCTGGCCGACATCAATGATACGGACGATCATGGCAGCTGGTGGTGGACAAATAGCATATACGTATTGTAACTATCTTTTGTTTGTTTTGTTCAGTGTACATTCACCCATGCAGTTGCTTAAGAGAGGGCATGCTAACGGACTGTCCCACTCAATCAACCTTTATAGCCGGTATTTTATTTTCGTTTTCTTTTTTTCACCGTAGTGTTATGGCTGACAGGTAATCTCTTCTTTCGATCCATGTCTGCTTTATCAACATGCTACAAAGACTATATCCTATATCCACCAATTACACAATTATGTTCTGCATATACAGACTTTTTGGTTTGATTTGAACTTCCTTACACTCCATCCAATTAAATATTATTAGAAAACAAGAAAATTATGAAGATATTTAATATATTTAGCATTAAATAGTCTATTACTCTATTTCAGCACGGTTACTGTGGTTACTGTGTCTATATGGATACTGTGTCATTACCTCATCTCCTTGTCTATGTTAACGGCCTGCATCAAAGTCAGCGCTCGATTCACACTGGGTGTGATTTTTTATTTAAACTAATGACTAATGACTGGGAGATCACCTACGACGTGTAAGGACCGATCCATGCTGAAGTTGGAACCAGCGTGCTTATCAACTGTTCTTACACTTTACGTGCTGATTTAAAACTTTAAAACGATATTGCATGGTCAAAGTGTGATGAAGCTATACAGTTCTCTGTAGTACTTCCGACATGATCTTCCACTCCAGCAAAGCCAATGCCGGTCAGGCTGAGTTCAAAGGTCGAGTGACCAGCTTGGAGCCAAATGTCGCCCAGGCAAACGCCAGCATCGTCATCAGAGACCTCAGAGTGTCAGACACTGGGTACTATCAACTTACTGTTTATGCTTGGCAAACGAACGGAAAGTTATTCTGGTACCACTTTCCTGATAAAAAGCCCATCAGGTATGAAATATTGTGAATAATATATTTAACCACATTGACCCATTTGGAACATGACTGGTTAGATTCTGGACCCGTGGTAAAAAAAACACTTGTTTAGAGAAAAAAAATGCATTGTGGCATAATATGTCCCACTATAGGCCTGGCCCAGCCCAAGATCGGTGGGACATCCACAGTTGAAGGACAGGACACCCTCCATTTGACCTGCAACGCTCCGAGCTTCCCGCCTTTCGTCCTCCTGTGTCAGCTGGATCTGACACCCCACTGGCGACTGGACCGCAGAGGACTGACCTGTAACACTCATAGCTACCGACGTCAATTTTATTAAGAACAAAATGATTTCCCTTTTGTCCCTGGCATCTGCAGCTACAAGTGTTCGACGACTCTTTGATGTTTTAAATTAATCCTCCCCACACATTTCTGTGTTATTGCCACTGCTGTTCTCCTCTTGGCTTACCTACCAGTGAGGACTCGGAGCCCCCACCAGGACAACAGAGTTCCCTCCCACGGCCAAATAAGGACACCATTAGGACAGTTAGAGAAAGCTGGGTAGAACTGCAGGCTGGCAGAGGGAAAGAGTTTAGCTGTGATCCATTGTTGAAGATGATGTCATCAAAATGCTAAATCTTATCAACCATATTTTCAGAATTATGAAAATGTAATTGCCTCTATATTTAAGTGTAACGGCCTAACGGGGGAGACATGTTAACATTGACAGAAAAGTGTTTATTTTCCGTCTAGTAGACTCATCCTGCAGTGTAGAGTGAAAGGGAAATAAAGCAGTTTCAATGCAGAGTTTTGCAGACTAAAGGTTTTCTCCCCTAGATGTGCTATTTGCAACAGATTGAATCTGGATGCAAGATAAAAGACAGACAGAGATAATTTAGTTGTTTTCACAGAGTAGCAGCGTTAAACATGTTTTCCCTATATGACAATTAAAGATATAAACTCAAAGTTAAAGTTACGTTAAACCACTCTGCTTATTTTAAAACTTTGATTCAGTGTACTATGCATTTCTAGGTAGAGGAAGTTATCTTGAAAGTGCACAGGTTAAAAGACCAGGTTTACTGATAGGACAGCTGGTTCCCTCCAAATGGATAGTTAGGAACCAAATGGACCCTTATGTGGTTGTAACTTTGAGTGTACTAATGCAGGGGTTCTCAACGTTTTTGTCTGGGGACCCCCGGAAATGCTTTGGCCATGTCTCGCGCCCCCCTCCCCGCTCCGCTCCCAACCACGAATGTAAACTGACTGCAAAAATAACCTTATAATAGAGAAAATACATCATAAATATTCGAATACTGAAACCATATTTTATCATTAAGGAAAGTTTACATCATAAATATTCGAATACTGAAACCAGATTTTATCATTAAGGGAAGTTTATGCATGCACTATGTGTACTATGTAAACTCTAAATTTCCATTTTCCAGGGACCCACGGGTTGAGAACCCCTGGCCTATTGAAGCGGTGGTCAAGCACTTTTGACCGGTTGCAGAAGATGAATAAGGAGGCCAGGCATGTCCTTATTTGACTAACATTTTATTATAAACTAAAGTAGTGGTAGTATGGCTGTACAGCAGGTACATTATTTGAATGAGTTGTATATATGGAGGGACAACATCTTGCTCTTCAATGAGCTCCGTTCTTTTATAGTGAGAGTAAAATGTTCAGAGGTCAACATGTGTCCACAAAATACACTGAATCCTGACCTGTACTGTGTGTCTCTTTCCAAAGTGTATTGTTCTCACACACAAGTACACAATTATACTGTTTGTTTAAAAATAATTGACTGTTATTGTACTGTTCTCTATACAGTACTCTATATAGTACTGTTTGATATTGTGATTGAGTACAGTATAACAACAGCATCATAATAATAAAACATGCCGTGTCGGATGTACATATAAGCAGAAATACATAATGTAGATCAGGGGTAGGCAACTTTGACCATGGAGAGGGCCACTATATTTCCACACTCACTCCAGAGGGCCACTGTCATAGCACAAATAGCTCAAGTAGATACACTGTAGATCAGCTATTTTTGCTAATTTCTTTATTGAAATCCTGAAAAATGCATAATTTCAAATGCATTTAATTATAGTTATTTTAACTTGACGAACTAAATCCAAATACATTGGACACAAAAAAAGACTAACATTTAATACTAGTCAATAGGCTACATATAGACTGAAGTAATTAAAGCGGGTAATGTTTGCATGTGTGGAATTGTAACAGCTGAAATCAAAAATATATCAGTATTCTGACATTAACCTGAGGGCCACATTAAGTGATGGTGGGCCCCGGGGCCGCCAGTTGCCCATGTATGATGTAGATACTAGATAGATTGATGCAATGGGGAAAAAAACATCAAAAAGACAGAAGAAAAGATGGTCTCTAATAGACTCAAACACAGGTCACCACCATACTTTTCTGTTCTAATAATTTCTCAGATAACTCTTGACCCAGTCAATAAGAAATACCACTAAAAGGGGCACGGTGGCACAGTTGGTAGTGCTGTCGCCTCACAGCTAGAAGGTCCTGGGTTCGATTCCCGCTGGGGACGCTGTGGGCACTGGCGGCGTGTTCCCTCCTCTGTGTCATCAGTGCCCATACCCGAGGCGGGGGTTGGCGATAGGGCCTTTCTGTGTGGAGTTTGCATGTTCTCCCCGTGTCCCCTAGGGTAGATACCCTCACAAAAACATGCCGTAATCCTGGTCTCTAAAACTACCTCCCGCTGGCCAGCCGGGGCGCCTGCTGGAGGGGAAAGGAACTGGTCGGAATAACGTGTCCCTTCCACGCGCTACGTCCGACCGGGGAAATTCCCCTCTGTCAGGTGAAAAGAAGCAGCTTGGACTCCTCATGCATAGAAGGAGGCATGAGGTCAGTCCGCTGCCCCCCCAGGTTGGCAGAGGAAGTGTAGCGCCCAGGATTACTTAGATAATTGGCACTGGGTGAAAAGAAAAACTGGGTTACAAAATCGTGGGATAAAAATTTAGATTAAAAAAAAAAAAAAAAAAAAAAAAAAAATACCACTAAAATGGATCATAATGCACGTTTACGTGGAAAGTTTCTCTCAAGGGTGAATTATCTAGTGGCGTTTAAGGCGGGACATTTCAGAGACACTGATCACATCCATGGGGATTCTCTCCACTGTAATTCCCAGTATGATTTCTCTGGTGGCTTTTAAGGCCGGCCAAACGAGAGAAGTGTTGTCCACACTGATCACATCCATAGGGTATCTCTCAAGTGTGAATTCTCTCATGTTTTTTAAGGCTGGACATTACAGAGAAGTGTTGTCCACACTGCTCACATCTATAGGGTTTCTCTCCGGTGTGAATTCTCTGGTGTGTTTTAAGGTTGGACAATTGAGAGAAGTGTGTTCCACACTGATCACATCCATAGGGTTTCTCTCCAGTGTGAATTCTCTGGTGGGTTTTAAGGTGGGCCAATAGAGAGAAGCGTTTTCCACACTGATCACATCCATAGGGTTTCTCTCCAGTGTGAATTATCTGGTGTGTTTTAAGGCTGGACATTTGAGAGAAGTGTTGTCCACACTGATCACATCCATAGGGTTTCTCTCCAGTGTGAATTCTCTTGTGTTTTTTAAGGCTGGACATGTGAGAGAAGTGTTGTCCACACTGATCACATCCATAGGGTTTCTCTCCAGTGTGAATTCTCTGGTGGGTTTTAAGGTGGGCCAATAGAGAGAAGCGTTGTCCACAATGATCACATCCATAGGGTTTCTCTCCAGTGTGAATTCTCTGGTGTGTTTTAAGGCTGGACATTACAGAGAAGTGTGTTCCACACTGATCACATCCATAGGGTTTCTCTCCAGTGTGGATTCTCTGGTGTGTTTTAAGGTGGAACAATTGAGAGAAGTGTGTTCCACACTGATCACATCCATAGGGTTTCTCTCCAGTGTGAATTCTCTGGTGTGTTTTAAGGCTGGACATTACAGTGAAGTGTTTTCCACACTGATCACATCCATAGGGTTTCTCTACAGTGTGAATTATTTTGTGTGTTTTAAGGTGGGACAATTGAGAGAAGTGTGTTCCACACTGATCACATCCATATGGTTTCTCTCCAGTGTGAATTATCTGGTGTGTTTTAAGGTTGGACATTTGAGAGAAGTGTTCTCCACACTGATCACATCCATATGGTTTTTCTCCAGTGTGAATTCTCTGGTGTGTTTTAAGGTTGGATATTTTAGAGAAGTGTTCTCCACACTGATCACATCCATAGGGTTTCTCTCCAGTGTGAATTCTCTGGTGTGTTTTAAGGTTGGACATTACAGAGAAGTGTTGTCCACACTGATCACATCCATAAGGTTTCTCTCCAGTGTGAATTTTCTGGTGGGTTTTAAGCCTGGACATTACAGAGAAGTGTTGTCCACACTGATCACATCCATAAGGTTTCTCTCCAGTGTGAATTCTCTGGTGTTTTTTAAGGTTGGACATTTCAGAGAAGTGTTGTCCACACTGATCACATCCATAGGGTTTCTCTCTAGTGTGAATTCTCTGGTGGGTTTTAAGGTGGGCCAATATAGAGAAGCGTTGTCCACACTGATCACATCCATATGGTTTCTCTCCAGTGTGAATTCTCTGGTGTATTTTAAGTTTGGAGATGCAAGTGAAGTGTTTTCCACACTGATCACAGCAATGGTGTTGTTTCTTTGCCAAGCTCCTTTGTTCGTCCACCTCTGGTAGGTCAGGGCAGTCAGACTGGTCATGCGACACTGGAATGGAAACAAATACAAAGGAAAGATTGTTGGTAGTTAGAAAGACTTTAGAGAAGTAGAAGAACTTTGTGGATGTTCGACAAATCTCTGTCATGTAAGGCTGCAACAACGAATCGGTTAAATCGATAAAAATCGATAATCAAATTCGTTGCCAACGAATTATCTTAGCGATTATTATCGCGGGTGTTTTCCAACATTAAAATGTAACATAAAGCTGCTTTCTTTTTACCGTTCAGTAACGGCACTAGGCTGAACGAACAATATGCAACGGGTCCGTATAAACACAACACAAGATTGTCTTGAACGTGACCGCGCTCCGCATCTACCCCTCTCTCTCCCAACTTCAGTCTCCCCCCTCCCACACACACACACACACACAGAGAGGGAGAGCGTCAGCCAAGTGGCCCTGTGGCTACGACGCGCTCAAAACAGCTGATCTGCAAACTCATCAACCGGTTGCAAAATGCCCCAAACAGGTCCCAAAACATGTAATTTGTGAGCACGGCCACTGTCCATATTTGTTTGTCTTATGACAAAGAATGCTCCCCGATGTCTGAATCTGTGAGCTTGCAGGCTGGCTACGACGAGCACTATAGCAGCTTGCTAACGATCGTTAGCTCATTTGTTCCACCTGTGTAATCACAGCAGCGCATTGAAGTGGGCACAGGGCAAAAGCAGAATATCTGTGAACGTTTTTGCTTAACAATGATTTATTCAGTGCTGTTTAACTTTGGCAATATGTGATACTAGAGCCTAGATCCTAGAGAACATGCCAATATGGCTGCTAAATAAGAACGGATTCCCCTATCAGCTAGCATGCTACTTGAAACGTGTGTGTGTGTGTGTGTGTGTGTGTGTGTGTGTGTGTGTGTGTGTGTGTGTGTGTGTGCGTGCGTGCGTGTCCACACAGACTGTGTAGGACAGTGGTTCTCATAGTGGGAGTTCTGCAGCTACATTATAGATAGTTAGGAAGTAAACCAAGTGGACCCTAAAGGGTCTGTAACAGAGAGTACAAAAATTGTCAAAATTGATTTTACAATAGAAATTAAAATATAAAAATTGGGGTCCCAGAGATAGAAATGGAAAGAAAGACAGTCAGCTATACACGGTCAACATTACGATTACAGTATCATTACAAGTAGGAATGGCAATGAAATCAAATTGGATAAAAAAAGGGGGTAACATATTAATTTTGAAGGAGTATTCATTTTTATTATCTTTATTGTTAGTTACAACATGCCTAAAATAACTTGAAGCAATTTTTTTTAAGTAATTGCAAAAAGGTGCCATAATCCGATTAATCGATTCATCGTTTAAATAATCGGCCGATGAACCGATTATGAAATTAATCGTTAGTTGCAGCCCTACTGTCATGTAGCTAACCAACAACTGTAGCAGGTACTTTCACCTGTTGCAGAAATTAACTAGATAAAGTGCCCCTCGGAGCAGGTTGTGCTATAATAGGCCAATGTGAAAAGGGTGCCATTTCTTCTCATGCCTTGGATGGCAATTGGATGATTTCAGGCATTTTGTTCCAAAAATGTGTTTTGCAAAAATCCACCTGTTGGTGGCGCTATAACAGGTCAATGTGAAAAGGGTGGGATACATTCCTCAGCCTAGTAGGAAAGTCAGTGAAAGATTTCACGTAAATTGCATGCTGTGTTCATGATTCCAGGCTTTTTGCGCCAATCCTGCAAACTTTGAAAGCCAATGTTAGCCAATTAGGATGGAATATGAAATATGAGACAGATCCGTCTTGAACACATGACTATACAGATAGTGTGTAACGATTTGCGTTACACATTTTTTGCGTCATATTTTTTGACAGAATCTGGATGAGTAATATAAAAAAAATATTTTTCAAAAGTAGGCCTCCTGGTGGCGCTATAATAGGCCGTTGTGGAAAATTTGGGGCAGAGGTTCATCGTTGGCATCCAGGGAGTGTGTGCGCAAAATTTGGCATCGACCGGGTTAAAGGAGAACACCACACCAAAACACACTGGCCATGCATCTACCTTCATCCCTGTGCCATCATCCATAGTGCCCTTGATTTTTCTCATAGATGCCCCCTCCTCTACATCTCCCTCTGACTCCCCCCTCCCCTCCCACAGCTTGCATTTGCGCATGTTGTCCTCCTTCTAATGTGGGTATTTAGATAGCTCCAAACTTTATTTTTTTTTCACGTATCGTATTATTATAGTATACTGAGACTCACGCATGCGCAGTTTTCACTCTAGGCCAGCCGTTACATGTAATCTCAGACGTAGTCGATTCCAGACGAGATTCTCGCGAGACGCGCGAGACTTCAAGCTCCTGTCAACTCAACTCTGTGCTCTGCTCTTCCACGCCGCCGCCTACCACTTGTGTTTACATTGTTTAATTACATTCGCACGCGTGTCAAGCATTCCTACTAGTTGTCTAGTTTCATTTATTTGAGCAACAACATGCCTCGTTGTATATATCCAGGCTGTTCAACCGCAAAGACTAGGTCAACTCTAAAGAGAAAAAGTTTTCATGCGATAAGTTTTCATGCGATACCTACTTTGAGGAGACGTTGGCTTCTAGCACTACAGATGGATCTCAATAGCTCAGATGAGCAGACTCAAGGACGCATTATTTGCAGCGATCACTTCAAGGCAGATGATTTTCGTCCAAAACAACAAGAAGAAGAAACTACTGCCTCGCTACATAAAAAGAAGGGTCACGGTCTGACCCAGGACCTTGTAGCTGTGAGGCAACAGCACTACTGAATGTGCCACCGTGCCGATAAATACTATTGACTTCACACTGCACATTGAACACTTTGAATAAAAAATGTAAATGCCAAACTAGTGGGAATTACTACTGCTAAAATGGTGCTGCGTCAATTTATAACTACCTACTCCAGACTTATGTTACTTATCTACATACAAATTATATATATATTTTTTTTTCATTTATTTTCCTGTATTGAATCTGTGTAACACTATATTGTTGTTACTTCCAATAAGAATTGAGCATATTGGCTGAAGCGTGTCATTCTGTGACTCATTTAAAAAATGCACCCCAAAATAGTATGTATGATTGACATTATTTTAAAGGTTTGTCAATAGTACAATGTTAAAATATTAATATATATAGTATCAATAGAAATACAATATAATGAATTATATTTGAAATAACACTGGCATTTAGATTAGATAAATAATGAGCCAACAGCATGAATTTCTATGGCAACTGTTATAGTCACATGGAAGGAAATTATAAATAATACAAATAGGTTTTTATAACAGTGACATTTATTAATTATAATGACAACATTATAAAAGCCAGTCGTTATATTGTAATTTACTTTCATTTTGAAAATGGATTGAAATGAACAAGGGAGAGAAACATTGTAGAAATTAGGCTATTCATCTCTAGGAAAAACCAACACTGATATCTCCTGCTTCCTCTAAGAATCCACGATACAGCCCGGATGGTGAGGGGTAGATGCTTCTTATTTTGGAAACCAAACATGATGGCAAAACAATTCTGTTGCCTTTCCCAAGCGTTTCTCCACGGAGGACGAACTCCAACACAATCCTATAGGAGGCTAGTCTGCATTGCCTGTGTTCGAAGAGAAAAGTTTTAGAAAAGGATTACAATAGGATTACAATTTACAACAATGTGTATGCTTGGTAGATATAGGCCTCTATCTGAGGTATAATATTCAGGGGGAGGGGGTGAATAGCCTCCCTGCTTGCATGCATTTATTTATTTTCCAGAATGTCAACGTTCATAAATACAAGTCATGTAATGGTGAATGATTAGATTTAGATCCGTTATTCACTTATGTATAATCATTGTAGGTATTAGTAATTATAATAGTAGGCTACGTTGTTGTAGACTATACTTACTCAACGGATAGGTGCCCGTCTTCTCCTTCTGGTTTTGGTCGTTTGTCCCAGTTTATTTTCTTGGTCAGAAAAAATAATTCCAATACTCCTCTGTCGAGTAGATGGGGTAGAGGTAGATCTGCATTGTCTGTGATGCATGAGCGACGACGAGAAACACCTACTGTCTCTGTGTTTTCATCATCACTATACAGGCTTCGACCTCCACTCTTCCCATTCTCTGCTGCATTTACATTCCACTTCCAATGGCTTTAAATCGCAGTTTCCACATGAACACCAAAATAAATCCTCGGTTCTCTGCCGTACGCCTGGAAGGGGAACAGTAGAACCACCAGCTGCCTCGTTCATCCGTGCCTCCTCCATTAGACGCATATCTTCGTCGGTATACTCTGGCTCGTATAAGTAGGGCTCCTCGCCATATTCAAAATCTTCAGACATATACTCAACATCTTCTTCAACTTCGGCCATTATGAAACTAGTCTAGTTTGTTAATAATACAGAAAGATAAGGACTATAATGATGCGACGCGATCAGTCATCAGATTGCATGTAAACAAACAAGAGGGAGACTGGGAGAGATAGTGGATCACAGTTGAAAGGAGCGCTCCAGCTTGAAGTCTCGCGCGTCTCGCGAGAATCTCGTCTGGAATCGACTACGTCTGGGATTACATGTAACGGCTGGCCTAGAGTGAAAACTGCGCATGCGTGAGTCTCAGTATACTATAATAATACGATACGTGAAAAAAAAATAAAGTTTGGAGCTATCTAAATACCCACATTAGAAGGAGGACAACATGCGCAAATGCAAGCTGTGGGAGGGGAGGGGGGAGTCAGAGGGAGATGTAGAGGAGGGGGCATCTATGAGAAAAATCAAGGGCACTATGGATGATGGCACAGGGATGAAGGTAGATGCATGGCCAGTGTGTTTTGGTGTGGTGTTCTCCTTTAACGGTGACGGATATTAGCTGGTAACAGATTGACGGACGCACACACACACACACACACACACACACACACACACACACACACACGGACGGACGTAGTGCAAAACATACTCTCTCCCCATGCCTTCAGCCTGGTGGAGACAATTAGAAGTCCAGACATGGCCTTATTGTCTCCACCAGGTCTGAGGAGAGAGTATGTTTTGCACTCCGTCCGTGCGTGCGTGCGTGCGTCCGTTAACAGCTAATCTCCGGCACTGTTCCATGCCAAACTTTGAACACACACTCCCTGGATGCCAACGACGAACCTCTGCCCCAAATATTCCTCAACGGCCTGTTATAGCGCCACCATGAGGCCGATTTAGGCAAAACACATAGATAACTCGTACACATTTTATCCATACATCACACAATTTGGTATACACTATCTCCATAGTCATGTGATCAACACGGATCTGCACCATTTCCCATCTTCCATCCTGATTGGTGAAGATTGGCTTCCAAAGTTCACATGATTCGTCCATTTCGAACAAAATGCCACGAATCACAAACGCAGTGTGCAATTTCCGTGAAATTATACACACACATTTCCAATAGGCCGAGGACGACATGCCTCACGATTTTTTCCAAATCAGCGTCACGGTGGTGCTAAAACAGGGCAATTCATGTTTTTACTTATAACTGCATCATCTGTATACAACTTATGTATAATAATAATAAAAAAGTGGTATATATATATATATATAAGTGGTATATATATATATATATATATATATATTAGGGATGCCAAACGACTCATATTTTCCTCTTTTCTTTCATTATTTATATATTTTTGTTGTTGCTGTGCAGCAGTTGAGGAGAACGCAACTATGCATTCCTTTAAGCAACACAACTTCTGCAGCTGCATCCATATGTTTAGAATTTGCATCAATGATCAAATCCCAATAATAAAAAATAAAAAAAAAAAAAAAAAGGAGCAACGGCGCTATCGGCTAGTAGTCCCAAATCTCAAGTGTCTGCAGCCAGCTGTCACGAGCCCCGTAATGAACTGATACGGGACGCACGTTGTTCCGTATTTTAATGTTGGGTCGGAGAATAAATACAGTATGAATGACGGCGGGATTTATTTGACAACTCTGTCCTGCTTTCTTCACGAGAAGAGAAGAGCGCTCACCGCTGCTAATATGGTAGCAGCCCTGTGGCTGTCAGTTTACTTTACGGCATGTGGAGATGAGATCTGAACCTGGGTCTGGGAAGCTCAGAGCTGCAGCCATTGGCTCATGATACGAGCACACGACCAATGGGACAGATCATTCAGTGTTGCTAAGATACCACCCCCCCCACCACACACACCCTGGGGTCTATTCTCAAACTCAACATTAACTTGCATGTGATGAGCGGCACTACAGCCAGGCACAGCACAGCAGTGTCAAACAGACAAACACGTACAGTACCTCTCCCGTTTGGAAAACATTTGAAACAGCAACGTTTATAACGTTTTACATTACAAAAAAATAATAATACGATTTTTCGACTCATACTTTTTGAGTCGCGGGAGGCATGAGTCGAAAATCGAGTCGATTTTCAACTTTTTTCAACATCCCTAATATATATATATATATATATAATAAAAAAAGTGCTTTACAGAGCAATGGAGAAAAAAAGAAAAGAAAAGCAAGGCATAAACATTAAAAAACAAGAGCAGTAATGCAATACAGTTAGGACATGAATAACAAAAAATGTAAAGATCAATTAAAAGCAAGGGTGTAGTGGGTCTTGAGTTGTGCTTTAAAAATGTCTACAGAGGCTGCCTGTCGAAGGTACAGTGGGAGTTTGTTCCACGCAGTCTGCCCGTAGAAGCAAAAAGCTGCTTCCCCGTAGTTTTTACAATTTTTAGTTGCCATTTTTTAGGCAAAGCGAGCAGGCCAGCAGTGGAAGACCTTAGGGGCGGTTTGGGTCATATTTAGGCAGGCAGTCATGTAGGTAGGAAGGTGCGAGACCATTGAGAGCTTTATAAACAAGTAAAATAATTTTAAAATCAATCCTAAAAACAACCGGAAGCCAGTGCAGTGAAGCCAAAACTTGAGTAATATGTTCTCTCATCTTAGTTCTAGTTAAAAACAAAGCATACCCAGCTAACATTTCCCCGCTAGCTACCGCCTCCCGCTGTCGCCTTCACAGCGTAGCACGCCCGGGCTGGCTTGGACTTCCCCCCGCTGTCCCCGCGTCAAACGATCGCGCCTCAGTTAGATTTTCATTCCTCTGCGCAACAGTGTGCATTTACAGCCCTCGTGGCGCTGTCCTGAGGCTTGCCCCCCCCGCCCCTCTCTTTCTCTCTCTCTCTCTCTCTCTCTCCCCCCCTCTCTCTCTCTCTCTCTCTCTCTCTCAATAATAATAATAATATTATATTTTGTAGGATTATTATGATTATTTTCTTCTTTTTTAACTATTATTGAATATAATTAAGTGGATTCTTCTTCTACTTCTTCTTGCAGCTATATTTATTTTTCATTTTTATTAATAATATGTACCTGCAGACTATAGTAATTGTAACGCTTTACTGTGGTACCCGTGAAGCCCCCCCCCCCCCCTCTATGGTGGGTTCTGCATGGGACCGAGGCTTCACCCGGCATGCATTGCAGAATTGCAGGCTTCTCAGTCTTCTCCGTCTTTTGTTATGAGCTAGGAAGACAAGACTCCACAAAAAAGGCTTATATTTCGCCGTTTTCTCCGGAGAAATTCAGTTGAAAGGTCAGTGTATTTTTATATCTGATATATACTGTGTGTAGTGTAATTGCACGTGTTAGAATCGTTTCGATCTATTCTATATCTGTGCACGACTGCACGTAACCCTATAACGCTAGCAGAGGGAATAGATTAGCAATAGCTAGCTAGCTAGCTAATCTATTGTTTGGACGGGGGTTTGCAAACGTATAATTCATGCTATTTTAACAGGCTTAAAAACATCTAGCTCCGTTGGAAAGAAAGAGAAAGCTACTGCAGCTTAAGCGTTATGGACGGTGTTTTATATCATTTAATTTTACAGACAAACAAGATGACGTTCCAAGACCCAAATGGTGGAGCCTGGGGAAACCATGAAACGCATTTTCTAAAGTAAGTATAGGCCTACTGTGATGACTGTGGACTTAAATATCAATGCTAATTTTAATCTTTATTAAACTGCCCTGTCTCTGCTCTGTCTGAACAGTTATTTGGTGGGAACCACTGAATTAAGTAATTACTTTTTGAAACAACTGAACTTTTTTTTTTACTGAAAACAAATTTCAATTTTGTATCTTTGTCTTTTCCTGTCTCTAAACTTTTCAGGACTGGAACCCTGCGTTCTCTACCACCCTGACCTGGTTTCTACTCCAGTTACATCATGGCAACAACAACAACAGCAGCCACATAACAAGGTTAAGCCATATATTTTGTGTAACTTCTGTATATATTGGCCTTTGGATCCTGCTGAAAATAGCCGATCTACAAGCTCTCTTGCCTCAAGTTTGAAATGTGTAACTGTGTACCATTGTTAATTTGTTACCATCATGACATTTTAAATGACTGAGGTGTAGAAGGGAGATGAGCTTGTAGATCTGCTATTTGTAACAGCTAACAGCTTTTAAAATAATGTTTAAAACCTATGAGGCGACACAGATGCGTCCTCAGGTCTAAATAGGTTAAGGCAGTGGTTCTCACAGCCATCAAAACGTTATCCCACATTTCACAGCAGTGATGGTAGGTAGGCATATTTCAGAATGCCTGAATTTACACTTGGTTGCATGGTGAAAATAGTCGATCTACAAGCTCATGTGTTGTGAGCCCTATACAAATGCAATCCATATCAATTTTGTATTTGATTTTGTTCAAATTACAGATGAGGAGGTCACGTGGAGATGATGGTGATGGATAAATAAAATGGATAATAAAAATGGTAAGAACATTTTCACATTGTCACATGTCACATTTTAGCACAGGAATAGAAATTAGAAAATGGCTGGGTTTTACCCACAGGGCAACTGTTAAGTCATGGATCACAAGCCAGAGAAATTATTAAGGTGAAAATTATTTATTTAATTAATTCTGTGATTTCAGACGAACTTTCGCTGGAGGAAGACCTATCGACTTCAAATGCAACCTCTGCTCTACCACCAGTCGGGTTTCCCTGACCCTCTACTATATGCAACATCCAGACCTCAAGGAACGCACCCAGCTTTCCGTGCTCGGACATACAGACACGGGGACATACACACATTGCTACGCTCAGAAACTCCTGACTCCACTCAGAAGAGAATTGGTGTTTTAAAGACTTAAGCACTTAAACTTGAGAACTGATATGTCTTCTAAATCCTCACAGATTTTAGTTAAAACGTTTGCAGCAAAAGAATATATATTTACAGATGTGTGCCACATTTTCACGATGTTTCAAAATTAGCAAACTCGTTTTCAACAGCTTACAGCTTTTTAAATAATGGTTAAAGTGGCTAAAACCACTGGATCTTGGACTTCAGTGACAGGGACCTGCGGTCTGAGAGCCGGAGACGTTGGACAGGGTGCATTTTGGAACTTCTGCTGGCGGCCACCACCAGTCAGGCTTCATAAAGGAAGGAAATGGACAGGCATGGCAGGCAGCTCATCAAACGGTGGTCCGTGGCTCAAATGCTGAATAACTTTGGCATGAAAAGGGTTCAAACCCACCGCTATAGGGGTTTCCAAATGGACTCTTGAATGTATGCTGCACTATTTCTTGCTCAAAAGGTGAATCTCGATTGTGTGTTCTGTTTATTGCTGTGTAACTGTTATTGCAACATTACTGGGCCTACATAACTAACTCCACACAGAATAGACTTGGTGTTTTATAGAAATTAAACTTGAGAACTGATTCCACAAAATGTCTTCTAAATCCTTGCAGTTTTTAGTTAAAACGTTCACTGTGTTTGGGCCACATTTTCACGATTTTTCAAAAATAGCAAATCTACAAGCTCGTGAGCCAACAATGATGGTTAAAGTGTTTGAATGGTATGACTGTTTTCTTGTATTCTAAACTTGGTTGTTTACATATTTTTTCTATGTGCCTAAATTATTTCATTGTAACCTTTTTTTTCCTAATAAAGAAACAAAATTAAGTATACATTTGCTGCTTTATTATGTTTCTATAAATATGTGGGAGGGAGGTGAGCATGGGGGAGGAGGGGTGCGGGGTCGCAATATATATGGGGGGGGGGGGGGGGGGTGGTGTCATAAGACAGCTCCACGCTGTCCTGCTGCTGCCTTCGGTAGCTGACGTTCGAGGCGCGGCAGAGTAGCGGGGCGCCGGCTACACGCGCGTCGGCGCGCACGGCACACGCTGATCAAGAACGACGCGGCCACATCGTGCGACGCGCCCGGCGGAGGACACGATCGGCGGCGCGCGGCGACCGCCTCCCGCAGGCGGCGCGCCATGACTTGCTAGCTGGGTAGTTACCGAAGGTCACTCCAGTGCTAGTCATCCCAAGAGCTCAGAGCTTCTCTGGACATTGGTTGTTTGTGTTTGTGTGTGCGTGCGTGTTATACTGAGTATCATTTCTATAGGGTTTGTGACACAATGGTGATTGATACAATGGTAATTATGGCCCAATTCAATAGTATTTTATCTTTGTTTGACCGTTTTGGCTTCTCTCTTCCTCACTTCCTTATTGACTTCCCATTGTACCGCCTCCCGCACAGACACTGGCTAGCTGCGACAGAGCAGATCAGAGGTAGGAACGTAGGGACGCGCAGCTAGCCAGTCCCCGTCCCGAGTCTCCCGACATCATTTAGAAAGGCACACACATGGTTCCATCAGGTCCCACAGTTAACATTGCATATCGGAGCACAAACCAAGCCATAAAATCTTTAGACCCCTGAGACAGGATTGTATGGAGGCGCGCGCACCCCCCCCCCCCACACACATTTCCTGTCTGTTCTGTTTTCGTTTGTTTTGTTTTCTCTTGTCACAATTGTATTTTAAAATGGAATAAAAGCAAATAAAAACATTATAAATATATATATACATAATAGCCTTGTCATTTTACTCACTCTTCTAGGTTTCAGGAATCGGGAGGGTTTTCCACCACGGGCTGGTGAATGGATGATATTCCACAACAGAACGATCTCTCTCTCTCTCTCTCTCTGGACAAGTCACCACAGCTGACGGTCGACAACAGTTTGTTTTAGTGCGCCAGGCTCTAGCTCTACTGCTCTAGTCTAGACTTTACAAATATGAACAGAGAATACTTGGGCCAAGACTCGACATGTATTTCTGTCTACAATACTGTCTGGATGTACTAATGGATAAAGTTGCTTTTCTGCCTCGCAAGTGAAGCACGCTGCCACAGTCAAAATATGAAAACAACAAAGGAAGGGAAGCCTCTCCCCTTCCCTCTCGCAGTGTTGCCAACTCTCGCGAGAGACATCTTCTAGCCTACAAACAAACTGTAGCGCCACCATGCGCCTACATTTGTGCATGTCATGCGCACAGAAGAGCTGCTTATACCCCGTGCCTATATTGTTTATAGTGTATGAACGTTTTAGACAAAAGTATAGACTTTAAATAATCAGATAAACTTACTGTTCTGCAGTAGTGAAACTACAATATAGCAGCAATCCACTTATGTACTCTACAGTTTACCCAAATACATATTTGGGTATTTCACATTCCTCATATCATAAGATATAATGATTCATTTTCTTTACTTGGGGTACCTAGAGAGAGATGAAGGGCTGCACCTTAAAGAATTGCATTTGCAACCAAAGCCAGAGGCATAGAAGCAAGCTGCTGCCAAGGGTCAAGAGGGGTCTTTGACCCCTAAAGCCAACCGCCTTTACTCCTCATATGATTAAAAAAAATTAAATAATGTCAATAGTAAAATATTAAACTACCTTGTGTGATTTGGATTGGTTGACAGTGACATTCACTAGCAGCGCTGGTTATAACAACTCAAAACATGCTGCTACAGTCAGACAAAAAAAAAGTATTTTCCAGACATGCAAGTAACATCTAGCATGCATCATGGCCATGCATCTCCCATCTGGAAAGAACGGGAAATACGGTAGCCTATGACATTTCCCAGGCACAAGAATTTCAACACATGTTGATAGGTATTGTCTATTTTTTCTTATTGCTAAATAAATAAACTAAACTACCCGTAATTTCAGCTGTTACAATTCCAAACATGCAAAAATGACCCGCTTTAAGTTTAATTACTTCAGTCTATATTAGTAGGCCTATACCAGTCTTTTTTTATGTCCAATTTATATTTGCATTTATGTAATCATAAAGTTAACATAAGAACATGTAAATGTGAAAAATAAGGCACTGGAGCAGCTCAGACAATTCAGGCTCTTAATTTAATAACAGGGTGCAAAAAGAAAGTGACAACGTTTCGATGTTTAAGTTACATCTTCGTCAGGTCATGACCTGACGAATACCAATATGTTCTCAGTAGTGGGTTACATACATAGTATCAACATACTCATGGGGGACTTCAATGCAAAAATTGGAGGAGACAACACAGGATACGAAGAGGTGATGGGAAAGCAAGCATTAGGAGAGATGAGCAATAATGGAGAGAGGTTCCTGGACACCTGTGCCCTAAACAACCAAGTTATTGGAGGAAGTGTCTTTCCACATAAGAGGATACACAAGGCAACCTGGGTTTCTCCAGATGGAGTGACCGAGAACCAGATCGACCACTTCTGCATAAACAGGAAATTCAGAAGATCACTGCAAGACGTGCGAACAAGGAGGGGAGCAGATGTGGCATCAGATCACCACCTTGTAGTTGCCACACTAAAGCTGAAGCTGAAGAAACACTGGACACAAACGACAACAACACGAAAGAAGTACAACATCTGCCTCTTGAAAGACACAGACAAAAGGTTGGAGTACACACTGACTCTAAAAAACAGATTTCAAGCCCTACAAGAACTAAATAGTGAAGAAGATACACCACTAGATAGATGGGGAAATATAAAAGAGGCCATAACATCAACCTGCCAGGAAGTGCTTGGACCAAAGAAGAGCCAGCAGAAAGAATGGATATCAGCAGAAACACTACTAAAGGTCCTGGAGAGGAGACAGAAGAAGTCCGACATCAACAACTGCCGCACACGGTCAAGCAAGACGAAAGCCCAGAAAGAATACACGGAGACCAACAAACAGGTGAAGAAAAGTGCCAGAAAAGACAAGAGGGACTACATCGACAGCCTGGCAAAAGAAGCTGAAGAGGCAGCTGCGAAAGGAAACATGGCGGAGCTGTACAGCACCACTAAGAAACTGTCAGGAAAGAGGAGCCAACCGGAGCGACCAGTGAAAGACAAGGAGGGAAATACACGCAAAGAACCACAACAACAACAGGAAAGATGGGCAGAGTACTTTGAGGAGCTCCTAAATCGACCAACGCCACCTAACCCGCCGGATATACAAGCAGCAGAGACAAACCTCCTCATCAACTGTGGAATCCCAACCAAGCTGGAAATAAAGAAGGCCATCACTCAACTGAAGAACGGGAAGGCGACAGGACCAGACAACATCCCAGCAGAGGCACTGAGGGCGGACACAGATGCTTCTGTAGAGATGTTACACCCACTGTTCAAGGAGATCTGGGAGAAAGGGGAAATTCCAACCGACTGGAAGGAAGGATACCTGGTCAAGCTCCCCAAGAAAGGAGACCTCAGCCAGTGCCATAACTACAGAGGAATCATGCTGCTGTCAGTGCCAGGAAAGATCTTTAACAGGATTCTCCTGGACCGAATAAAGAAAGCGGCGGACCCGCTACTAAGAGACCATCAAGCAGGCTTCCGGCAAAATAGATCCTGTGTTGACCAAATTACGACTCTCCGTATCATAGTTGAGCAAGCAGTGGAATGGAACTCTCCACTCTACATAAACTTTATAGATTATGAGAAGGCGTTTGATAGTGTTGACAGAGACACCCTCTGGAAACTGCTCAGACACTATGGCATCCCAGAAAGACTGGTAAACCTGATAAGGAACTCCTACGAAGGGACGACATGCAGAGTCATCCATGGAGGTCAGCTCACTCGAAGCTTCCACGTGAAGACTGGAGTCAGACAGGGCTGTCTACTGTCCCCTTTCCTCTTCCTCTTATCCATCGATTGGATAATGAGGGTCACAACAACACACAGGAGAAACGGGATCCAGTGGACAATGACATCACAGCTCGATGACCTAGACTTTGCGGACGACATCGCTCTGCTCTCACATACTCAAAAGCAGATGCAAGAGAAGATAAGAGTGCTGGCAGACACCTCATCACAAATTGGCCTCACCATCCATAAAGGAAAGACAAAAGTCCTCAAGGTCAACACAACACTCAGAGATCCAGTGACACTAGAGGGAACACCACTTGAGGAAGTAAAAGCCTTCACATACTTAGGCAGTGTCATAGACAGTCAGGGCGGCACGGATGCAGACGTCAGAGCCAGAATCGGCAAGGCAAGAGGCGCATTCATCCAACTTAAGACCATTTGGAGCTCCAAACAAATAAGCCAGCGGACAAAGCTCAGACTCTTCAGCTCAAATGTCAAGCCAGTACTATTGTACGGATCAGAGACGTGGAGGACAACAAAGGCAACAACAGTGAAGGTGCAAACTTTCATCAACAGCTGCCTGAGGAGAATCCTGAGCATCCGCTGGCCAGACACCATCAGCAATAATGACCTCTGGCAGAGAGCGAGTCTACCACCGGTGGAAGAGGAGATAAAGAGAAGAAGGTGGGGATGGATAGGCCACACACTCCGGAAGCCCAATACCAGCATCACGAGACAAGCCCTTACATGGAACCCACAAGGCAAAAGAAAGAGAGGGAGGCCGAAGAACACCTGGCGCAGGGACCTTGAGACTGACATCAAACAGTGTGGACTGACATGGAAACAGCTGGAAAAGAAGGCCCAGGATAGAGGAGTCTGGCGAACTGTAGTCGACGGCCTATGCTCCATAAAAAGGAGCGATAGGCATAAGTAAGTAAGTAGTGGGTTACATACAGTAGACCAGGGGTTCTCAACCTTTTTGGCTGGGGACCCCCGGAAATGCCTTGGCCATGTCTCGTGACCCCCCGAACCCCAATACAAACTGACTGCAAAAATAACCTTAATAATAGAGAAAATATATCATAAATGAATACTGAAAACCGATATGGAAAGTTTATGCATGCACCACGTACTATGTATTGTAAACTCTAAATACCCATTTCCAGCCATTTAGTTTTTGGGGGGTCGCGACCCACGGGTTGACACTTGACACTTGTGCGTGCAGAAAAACTCAAAGGAGGAGGTAGGGGAGGGAGCCCATTAAGACCTCATGGGCTTGCACACGACCAACAGGGCACCTCTGTCTTCCCAAACACTCTCTGCCCTATAAGTCCTGCTGTTCTACCGTTGCCAGGGGGACATCCAGGTCCGGCAGCCATATTATTGCTACTGATAATCTACTTTGGCCTGTGATGCTGACCTGCAAGAGGACGGACGCCAGGCAGTATGGGTCCCTTGGCGTTCTGCAAAACGGAACAATATACATTACCCTACCGGCACTCTGCTTGGAGACAAGGCTGTTGCAAATTGCAATTTGGGTTACAAGTTTGATTGGCCAGAAGGTAATTACTTGTGGAGTTGACGGGTGGACGAGTGGACTATACCGGTATGTGAAGAGGTCAAATGCGACAGGCCATTGGCTGTCGCGAATGCCACTATGTCCGGCCCAGTCAAGGAGGTTTATGCTTATGGAGATGTCGTCACATACTGTACGCATGTAAAAAGGGTTTCGCGCTCGTTGGAATGAGGTCATGTCATCAACATGTCTAGGCGACGGGAAGTTCCACCCTGCTCCTCCATCATGCATATTCATCCCTGATCCGGATGTGGTCGACCCAGACGATGACCCTGATGATGATGAAGAAATGTGTTCGAACTTCGTCTCGTCATGGAGCCATATCTCTTTGCTTTCGTCCTCCTCCTTAATGATTGCTTTCTTCAATGCTGCCTTTGCCTACATGTACATCGTGAAGAAGAAATGGTCGTTCAGAAATCTCTTCACTACAAAGCCGGATAGGGAGTTATATAGTGAAAGAAAAATTACGGAATAAAAAAAGAGACACAGTTGGCACTCTGGCACAACCCTTTACAGATTATAACATGCTATAGGAGTTTTGAACAAAGATGGAAGCATAATGTTGAATGTATGCACATACTAAAACCCTAGCTGATAGGCTGGCCACTGGTTAATATTATATTAAATATATTAATCTGCTTCACTGCTGTTTTTCTGTTGTGTAATTATGAAGGAGCTGATTCCTGACATATAAGGGCTGTATTTTGCGTGTCTTAAGTACCAGGTCTTATTACTTAACTTAAGACCTGGAGGCGTGGTCAATGCTCTTTGGCCACTCAGAATAGCCAAATGGCATTGATCACGCCTCCAGGTCTTCAGTTAAGTAATAAGACCTGGTACGCAAAATACAGCCCACAGTATCAAGAAACATGGGAACGTGGTGGGAGATGTAGATGTGAGCAGAGCGTGACCATAATGTAAGTGATACTGTCATGTCAATGTGTGTACTGCCTAACCCTTTTTGAGAAGCGATAGCTACATATGTCCAGCTTTCAGTGTACGTAACCACGCATTTTCGTCCCAACACAAACATTAAATGCCATTGACAATGAATGGACAGTTTTGAGTGTTTGTGTTAACCCAAACATTGCGTAACACAAACATTGATAACGAAAGTGAGGATTGGCCGGAATGAGACGATGTATGATGAGGATGATAAGAGCGCCCCTCACTTCACACGGGTGTGATTGTTTTGTATGCTGCTTAATTTTTGCTATACGGTTATAGCATTCATATAACATTTGAGTGAAATGTTTGATGAATAACTCCATCTGGCTGGTCTCCAACATGCTATACAATTACTGCAATCCTGGCCAGGCCCACCCAAAACGTCAGTTCTGGCTTCACCACTGCATTATTTAACCAAATGGTATGAAGTTCTTAACCAATCTATAAAGGACCAGCCCTTGGAACCAGCCCATGCCATGTATACATATGGAAAGGATGTGGATGTTTTTTTTCAACCAATGTTCATGTTTTAGGTTGTTATTAGAGAAAGTAAAAGGTGAGTGTATTTTCTTTTTCATTTGCTGCTTTCTTTTGTTTTAGGGATTTTAGCTTCTTTTTTACAGGGTGGGAGGGGGGGGGGGGGGGCATTTGAGCACAGGGCTCTTTAATAACAACCTAAAACATTGGTTGAAAAAAACAAAAGTTGTCCTTTAAGCTTTAAGGAACCCTTGAAACCAAACCTTTTAGTGAAAGTCACCTGTGCTTGTGCTGCAGACCCTTGCAGCATTAATTGGCTGGAATTGATTGTCCGGTAGCTATTTATATATTCTGTGTACTATACGTCAAAGTACGTGCGTGGATCTTGTGCAAGCTACCAGTATATAGGCTATATGTCCAAAACATTACGAAGAAGCTCACAACGTGTCACCACGCGCCTCATCGTGAGGATGTGAGCTTGTAGATCAGAACCTGGAAATAAAATGTTGAACTATGTAGATACCTGGCCGACATCAATGATACGGACGATCATGGCAGCTGGTGGTGGACAAATAGCATATACGTATTGTAACTATCTTTTGTTTGTTTTGTTCAGTACATTCACCCATGCAGTTGCTTAAGAGAGGCCATGCTAACGGACTGTCCCACTCAATCAACCTTTATAGCCGGTATTTTCTTTTCTTTTTTTTCTTGTTATGGCTGACAGGTAATCTCTTCTTTCGATCCATGTCTGCTTTATCAACATGCTACAAAGACTATATCCTATATCCACCAATTACACAATTATGTTCTGCATATACAGACTTTTTGGTTTGATTTGAACTTCCTTTCACTCCATCCAATTAAATATTATTATTAGAAAACAAGAAAATTATGAAGATATTTAATATATTCAGCATTAATTCGTCTATTACTCTATTTCAGCACGGTTACTGTGGTTACTGTGTCTATATGGATACTGTGTCATTACCTCATCTCCTTGTCTATGTTAACCCCTGCATCAAAGTCAGCGCTCGATTCACACTGGGTGTGATTTTTAATTTAAACAGGCGCTAATGACTGGGAGATCATCTACGACGTGTAAGGACCGTTCCATGCTGAAGTTGGAACCAGCGTGCGTATCAACTGTTCGTACACTTTACGTGCTGATTTTAAACTTTAAAACGATATTGCATGGTCAATGTGTGATGAAGCTACAGTTCTCTGTAGTACTTCTGACATGATCTTCCACTCCAGCAAAGCCAATGCCGGTCAGGCTGAGTTCAAAGGTCGAGTGACCAGCTTGGAGCCAAATGTCGCCCAGGCAAACGCCAGCATCGTCATCAGAGACCTCAGAGTGTCAGACACTGGGTACTATCAACTTCCTGTTTATGCTTGGCAAACGAATGGAAAGTTATTCTGGTACCACTTTCCTGATAAAAAGCCCATCAGGTATGAAATATTGTGAATAATATATTTAACCACATTGACCCATTTGGAACATGACTGGTTAGATTCTGGACCCGTGGTAAAAAAAACACTTGTTTAGAGAAAATAAAATGCATTGTGGCATAATATGCGTGTTTGCTGTCCCACTATAGGCCTGGCCCGCCCAGCCCAAGATCGGTGGGACATCCACAGTTGAAGGACTGGGACAGGACACCCTCCATTTGACCTGCGACGCTCCGAGCTCCCCTCCTTTCGTCACATGGACCAAAGCTGGATCTGCCACCCCGCTGGCGACTGGACCGCAGAGGGCTGACCTGTAACACTCATAGCTACCGACGTCAATTTTATTAAGAACAAAATGATTTCCCTTTTGTCCCTGGCATCTGCAGCTACAAGTGTTCGACGACTCTTTGATGTTTTAAATGAATCCTCCCCACACATTTATGTGTTATTGCCACTGCTGTTCTCCTCTTGGCTTACCTACCAGTGAGGACTCGGAGCCCCCACCAGGACAACAGAGTTCCCTCCCACGGCCAAATAAAGACACCATTAGGAGAGTTAGAGAAAGATGGGTAGAACTGCAGGCTGGCAGAGGGAATTGCCTCTATATTTAAGTGTAATGGCCTAACGGGGGAGACATGTTATAACATTGACAGAAAAGTGTTTATTTTCCGTCTAGTAGACTCATCCTGTAGTGTAGAGTGAAAGGGAAATAAAGCAGTTTCAATGCAGAGTTTTGCAGACTAAAGGTTTTCTCCCCTAGATGTGCTATTTGCAACAGATTGGAATCTGGATGCAAGATAAAAGACAGACAGAGATAATTTAGTTGTTTTCACAGAGTAGCAGCGTTAAACATGTTTTCCCTATGACAATTAAAGATATAAACTCAAAGTTAAAGTTACGTTAAACCACTCTGCTTGTCAATGCCAGTAGGCTATCTGCTTTTGATATAGAAATACAATCAATTTTATGCAGAACGATTTCAGCATTTTGGCCCAGCCGGCCAACATATTTTCTGTTTCTCATGAGATGATGTCTTACAAAGTATAACATGAATTATATTCTGCCCATGATAAGTGTAGAGTGCCCGCGGACATATACCAATGCCGTGCGCATTTCCAGACCCCAGTCCCGAATGTGCACGCTACCACACACTAGTGCTGGTTGAGGATGTTGATTTATTTACCTACCTAAGTATAACTACCTTAGAGTACAAGTACCACTGCTCTTTATGCCATGGCCTGAGTGTACAACAATAAAATTAATTATTACTTGTGACCAACCTATCCTTGTGAATTACGTTAATACGAAACAGACCAACAAACGTTTATTTTATAGACCACACCTCATTAGAGCAAAACCTATAGCCGTGATATCAAACTTTAAAGACAGAACTCTCGTTACTGGAATGCACGCTTACATGGACCCACTCGCTGTGTTACTTAAACACAGAGAGGCCCCTCTCTCGAACAGCCAGTGTTTCCCTGTTAACACTTGTTAACTCGGGCTCAATCCGAGAATACCCCGATGTCCTGGTTGGACTGCGTGGCCTGCAAGTTGCAGCCTATGTCCAACGACAGTCACTCATCGTGCGGTACAGCTCGTTTCTCGATTGAGTGGTGCCTTCAAGAGACGTCTTAACCGCGTCTCTCGGCTAACACCAAATACACTTCCCTTTGACTATAACAAGGGACTGAGAGGTGTCACAACCGTGACCTGTAAGTATCTATTTACACCATAGTACTCACCAAACAGGGTTAATTCAGAGGAAATGGCAGAGGAGAAATACCCAGTCCTAGATAAAATGCATGGGAGTCAGACAAGACTGTTTAAGTAGAGATAACAGTCGCTTTAATATCCATAATGGTTCAATACAAGGAAATTAGCACAGAGGCAAAATGCCCCAAAAGTGAAAAAAGCATTCAATACAGAAATTCCGTGTTAAGTTGTCATCTCAATGGAAAAAAGGAAGAGAGAGGCTCTTCCTTTGTCAAAAGCATTTATACTTTGATGCATGCAACTTTCCCCGCCCGCTCGGACGTGTCATCGTTATGGTTACATTTCAACACACCTCTAAGCATAAATTTGTGCTACACAGTACAGTTCGTACATATCACCGTATATGGCTTTTCACAGAATAGATGTACAGTAACATCGCTGACTCGTCTCTCTCTCTGGTGGAGAGAAGTGCTGACTTCCTGTCTGTTTCCACTACCTCGCTCGTATAAAGTCTGTATATACAGCGCAGGCAGTTGTGGTGACCTTTTCACCCTAACCCACATAAATCCACCCTGTCTTCGCCGGAGCCTCAACCGCAGCATGAGTGTGAGGAGGCCCGCGTGAGCTGGCCCACTCAGTTTGCTGGGGGGGAGGAGGGGGCCCCATGGGTGCGGGGTGAAGCGGGGGGAATGATTTGCTGGTCCCGTCATCATAGGCCCATCTCGGCCCAGTCTGGGGACGGTATGCAGCTCCGTCCATGGCTCCACGCGTCATCTCGTGTGCTGGGTAGCGGGGGGAGGCCCCCCCCCGTCTCTCTCGGTGTGCGCCTCGGCGTTTCTGCCCTCCTCGGTTCCATTCTTGCTTGCGATGGGGAGGTGGTGTCTGCGGTGGTTTGTACGTCTTCCTTGCTGCGACATACGGGGTCATCTCTAAGGTCAGGGCTTGTCGGCCCTGGCTGTCAACACCCCCTTTGGCACCGTCTGTCCTGCCAGGTATCGTCTGAAGTCCTCGACGGTAGAACATCCCCTTATCCGGCCGGACCAGGTTCAGGACGGCAGCTGTCACTAATTGACCTGGCTGACCTTTATGCTGAACAGTAGCCCATATCTTCCCCGTGTCCGGGTGTTTGTACTCGACCTGATATATGGTCACGAGTGCAGGCAGACAGTCCTCCCAATCCTCGCCGATCAGGCTGTTTTGCATTACGCCTTTTATGGTGGAGGACAGCATCAAAGTGGCTTGTTCTCCGAAACTCATGCTTACAAAGGGTGGGCTAGTAGGTGCCCACCCCGGACGGACCGCTCCTATGCGTTCCCATGCCAGGGTCTGCCCAAGCTCCCTATCTGGGATTCGCCTCTTCTGTGTCGCAAAGAGTGTTACTCTCCGGGCGACCGGCTCCTCCTGTATCACCTGAACTAATGTGGTCCATTCGGACACTGCTGCTGGGGGGATGGGGGTCCGGGAAGAGACCGTTGTCTCCTCTGCCGTGGGCTCTTTCACGGCAGGCTCTCCCGGAGGCGGGGCGATCACCGCGCTCGGCGGTAGGCCCCAATCCTTGGCGGATGGCGGAGGCTTGTCCCCCAATGGGAAGTCGTCGATGTCTTCCAAGTAGATCTCTGCCTCTCTGGACAAACTCAATGACTCGTCCTCGGGCTCTTTATCCCAATCCATCCCCTCCACAGCAGTATTCATGAGTAGTCCGGATAGCTAACTCAGCTGTGAGTCTAACCGCTCACATGAGGCGTCTGGCTCCTCTGTCAGCCGTCCCCCTACTCTATAGGGCTCCTAGGAGGTCCGCCCCTTCCTCAGTCTTGAGGGCGGTAACCTCCCCTCTCACCCATTGGGCAAGCTTCTTGATGCTTCCCCCTATCACAGACAAGATCCCCAGCTTGTGGAGAAATGCCAGAAGTGACAATAGGCCCACCACCATTAACACAGGAATCGCCCACTTTAGGATGCCCCAGATAATTTTCCAGGCAGTTTGAAACCATGAGGAGACAGTATTGAACATGTCAGTTGCCCCATCACGTATAGCCAAACCAAGGTCCTTTGTAGCTGCCCCAGCGGCTCCTGCAAACAATATCAAATATTCGTGGAGCCGGGTCAAGGTCCAGCGCTCTCGCTGTGACCTATCCTGGGTGCAGTTTCCTGTGTTAAGGTCGTAGTGGAACTCTTTGGGCCATACTCCTTCTAAGGAGTAGTCCTTCGCCGTCCATCCTTGTCCTAGAGACGGCGTCCCCCCATTAATCAAATAATCAGATGGGGGGGCCCACGGATTTCTAAAATCCATGTCCAGCTTGGCACATGCCCCTGTCATTGCCGCATATTTATTGTAATATTGACAATTTCCCAGCAGGCCACTGTTACCCAGCTTAAGGTTATTGCAGAACCGTTTATTCACGTAGTGCCATCTGTTTATCAGATAGGCATCTACTGGCCACGCATAGGGAAAACCCTTATCGAACCAGCCAAGATATAGGCTCTCTAAGGGCCCACATTTCCGAGTTTTCCCCCTCCATGTGGCCGTGGCTCTGCGCCCTCCAAAGCTCTGAGATCCAGCATGGGCACGGTGACAATTCAGAAGCATAATAGGGGCGCCCGCCTCTCTAGGCTGGGCGGAATTATACCAATCCTCCCCGTTGCTTCCTTGCACTGCTCTCCACCGTAACTGGTCGGTGCGATCCTGTATCACAGGAGAGTCATACCAGTGCATGTTGTTCCATGCGTGCTTCTGTGGGGGCGGGTTTCGAGCAGGATAGTACCGTTTCACCATTGCTTCCACATCACACCCCAGCTCTTGAGCCTCCCCTGCATTGAGGGTCCCCCAGTTTATAACTACAGACCCGTCAGGCGTATGAGTGACCCGCCGAGTGGACGCTAAATCCACCATGGCTGACGTGGCCTCATTGACGTGGTCCTCTGGGAGGGGCTCCGTGTGACGGCACCAAGTCTGATCTGCCTCTGTGCAGTATTGCTTGCCCGGGGGTGCATATGTGGTGTCAGGGTACGCTCCTAGACGAGCCCCTGAGGCCTTGTAGCTTGGTTCCAACCCCCACCGCAAAATGTAACCGTCATCGGTTTTCTGTGTAAGAATCAAAGGGGGAGGAAAGAGAACCGTCCCCGCTGCTCGGGTGAATTCTATCCAAGCATGTTTTCGTGCGGGACTTAGAGTCTTCCAACCCATTACCAGTTCCTCCACCTTTTTCGGGGACCCATCCGGGTTCCGGTTTGGAGAACTGGCTGACTCGTCTGGCGCCTTTTCGAGCATAGCCCCTACTCGAGCTACAAATGCTCCTGGGAGTTCAGTCCTAAAACTCGCCCGTGTGACGTGGAGTTGCAGGCCCGTAGTCATGGCTGCAAACTGTTGATGCAAGAACATCGCCATTTTGTCGTCTGGGGTGTCGGCCTCTTTCTGCCAACAGTGACCCATCTTACTGAGTTCCCCGTGGGTCAACCCAAGGCCTGCATACGCATCCCAGTCATTAAACCGCTTCCCTGGCTTAATCAAATTGATCCGCCATCGCCTCAAGCTTTCTCTAAAGCTGATGCGGCATGACGCGTTAGCTGTGAGCGTGCCGTCGGCCATCACTCCCAAGCCCTTGGCCTGTCTGCAAATAGAGAGTAAATCACCTTCCTCATCTACTACTTTACCAAAGAGTTGTTCCGTGGTCTTATTCCGCCACGGCTCATCAGTTTTGTCTAGGGCCGCCTCTATGCAGGTCAACAGGGTATCCACTATATGTCCTCCCTGGGGGCCGGTCATGTTAGCTACCTGCGAGGGACTCAATACTGGTGCTAGGAAATAAAACAACCTGGCGCCTGATGCCATGGTCGCGTTCCTGATCCAGTTTAGCCCGGGCGGATAGCTTTCCAATACCCCTGGTCCTGGGGTAGACTTCCCCAGTATCCAGGGGAACCACTCTTGCTCCTCATACCGAGGGCATCCTCCCGCGGCTTGTTCTAATAACGTCACGGGAGAAGCGCTACTAGGCGTCTCTTTGCTTCTAGTGCGTCTTGTTTTCGGTGTAGGGACCGGTGAGCTCACTGGCAATTGGTCCAGAAACGCCGTTAGCTCCCTATTAGAGTCGGCTGGCCACGGGGTGATCGTCTGGGCTAGCACTGTTGCCGCTTTTCCAGTCAGGTCAGTTAACGAACGGGAAATCCCCCGCTCTACTGCCTTTGTCCCGTTTACCTGTGTGAGGGAGCAGTTTGATATTTCCTCCCAGTGGGACCACTGTGGGTCGTCGGGACCCTGATGTCTCGCCACCACTGTGACACAGGCGACCCTTTGCTCAGGGCCCTGGGCGGTTTTAATATTTTGGATTATTTCCCCCTTCGGCCCATTGGGGAAGATCTGTTGTACCCAGGAAGCCTGGCTTCCCTGGGTTGCTTCGAGTCTCTGCTCAAGCATAGTGTCCCAGTTGACATACTTGTTACATATGTCGGGTCGAAGGATCCAACATTCAGGCCTGTCTACCTCCAGTTTACATTCTGGAGGATCCTCCCAGACGTGTCCCCTGATGGGAGTCTGCCCCTGGGCACTCGCTTGGAATGCCCGCCACTTCCACCAGAATTCTCTTAGTAGAGAGGGCTGCTGTGGGGGACAGGGTAGTGGGCTGGCTACTGTCAGAAACTGCACACTGGGCCCGATTCTCACCCTGACTGTGGGTGCCAGAAATTCCCAGGAGACCCTCTGCTGAGGGTATTTCAGCGCCCTGATATATCCTAACAGAGCTACTACTGCCAAGAGGAACAGTGTCCACTTGACCAGTTTCTTTGCCAGCCATCGTGAAAATCCTATCTTTTTCACGGAGGGGGCGATTTCGCCTACCCTTGGCTCCTCTTCCTCATCTGAGGAGAGGCCTGGTAACTCAAACGTCACCCTTCTTTGCCAGCACAGCATACTACCTCCCCCCTTCTGTCCTTGGCCACCGGAATATACCTGTGGGGAAGGACAGAGATAGAGTATTAGGCTGTGTAATGACCCCGTTGCTTCGACAGGAGCCTGTACATCCAGCCTGTCCTACTTGGAGGCCTCTGTGGGGGGCCTGGTCTCGCCAGTGCCGCCGCTCCCTGACCTTGGGTCAGTGTGCCCTGTACGTTTCCAGGCGTGGCAATGTCTACGTGTATCGACAGTATGTCCCCCGTGCCTGGGGTCAGTTCTAGCGACAGTACAATTGCCACCTGCTGAAATGACTTGTCGACCTTTACATCACGAGGGCCCACCGCCCCCAGGTTGAGCGGGCTCAATGCTGGCCCTTCTTTAACCAATAACGGCCACCTCAATTCTTCTCGGGTGTTGTACCGCTTCTTGTGAATCGACACATCAGTGTACCAGTCCTGTCTCTTAGAGGAGACGAACGGGTCCCTGTAAGGGACCGGCTGACTGAAGTTGACCCTCAGTTCACGCCTTGAGGCCAGCATGCAACGCAGGATGCTGGATATATCCAGGAGCAGGCATTTTCCGGCTAAGGCGCTAGCAGCCTTGCCCGTTTGGCTGATGCCCAGTACTTTCCTGCGGCTCGCGGTATCAGCCACGTATAACGTGTCCGGCCCCTTGCGTTGCAATGTCACTGTGTACCTGGACACATTAAATCTGGGATAGCAGGCCTCTATGCTCCTCTCCAGATCTGTTTTCAAAAGACCGGCCAGGTCTTCCCTGCTACCGCGGAACTGTAATCCGTCGCGGTCACGGAAGGCTTTCCTTACCGCTGCCGTACCCGGCTGCAGGACACCCCTACCCGTGGTCAGGTAAATTCCGGAATTTACCACGACTTCTCTATGATAGTGGCATTTCATAAGGGCGGTTCCCGCCCATTGGCACTTACATTTCATGGTCATTTCCTTTGTCATCGGGGGAAACGTTGCTAAGACGCAACGCGGACCATACTTGATGAAACACTGTGGGCACAGTAAAATCCGACAGCCTCTGGGTCCCTCTCGCGGACCCAGGGTCACTTCCTGTACCCCGGGGGCTCGGGAGGTACCTCCGGGAATTATCGCCGGCTTTTCACCCGCTATCCCCCTCCACCGAGCCTGTGCCACTTTCGCACGGCACAGGGCACAATTCAGGAAGGCCTCTTTACGGCTGACGTTAAACCAAGCAATGAACTCTAAGTCCATGCCGGATTCGGGCATGTAGCCACCCATAGCCCTCTCTGCTCTCCTAGCGCATTTACCCATAAAGATATCCTCGCCATTTGGTCCAGTAGCCATGCATAGCAGAACCCTCTGTCTAGCGCAATCTAATGCGAAGGGCAATCTCACCCCCCCCGCCCCCTCGGGAGGCACGGTGTCCACACCGGGCCCTGAGAAGGCAGATAGAATTTTCTCTGCCTCCCTCAAAGAGGAGGCGAGGCTGTGTGCCCCAGCACCAGAACTCTCTGCCATGATATCACTACCGTTTTAAGGTGAAGTGGTCTTTCGAACCTGGTCTATGTGGACTATACCAAAATTCTCTAAGATCAGTCTGTGTGGTCCTAACACCTCTCGGACGGTGTCAGCACCCTCACACTTGGGTGCTGGATTCCCTGGGAGGGTCTTTCGATGTACCCAGACTGTTTCGCCTGGAAGGAAAAGAGGAGAGATGCTATTAGTGCCTGGCACAAATCTCTTGGCTTCCCTTCCCAGGTTTACGGTACTGTGTAGATCTACTAGGCAATGAGGCTCATCCCAACAAGTCTCATAGCCGTGCTTCAGAATGAACTCCTTAGCCTCTCTTACTGCTCTCTCAGCCACCCCGTTGGTGCTAGGCATGTAAGGCACAGAGTATTCCACTTCCACTCCTCTGTTCTCGAGGAGGGACACCACACTTTCATGCTTGAAATATGTAGCGTTGTCCATTCTCATGGATTCGACGTTCGGTTCTTCTGATAAGAACCTTCCCATCGCATCGGCGACCTGTGCGCCCGTGGTGGCCGACAACGGAGAGACCCGTATCTGTCCTGGTCCATTGTCAGCGATTACCAGTCCATATTTCCTCCCCTTCCGCGTGGGTCGGGACATGGGCCCAAATATGTCAGCCGAGAAGTGGGTGCCGGCGGTCGGCACCGCAATCTTCCCTTCTGGCTGAACGGCAGGCTTTGTCCCTTTAACTAGGGCACAGCGGCTGCATGCTTTACGACCTGCAATCGCCCTGGACCTAGCCTTGGGGACTACAATGTCATGCCGCCTGAGGTACATCAGCACCCGTTTGGAGCCTACATGCCCCAATGCGGTATGGATCTGGAGTATTATTCGGTCGGCCTCAGCCTCGGGTACTTGAAGGACTCTTCCTTCCGTCCACCCGACGGGCCCCACTATTTTAAGAGCCTTCACTTGAGCTGCAGGATTCCCATTCCTGGCCTGGGCCAGTGAGTCTACTGCCCGGTTCCCATTGAGCCAGAACCCTGTTTCGTCCGTGTGGCTCTTAACTTTTTTCCACCGCAACTCGGTCCCACAGGACTGTTCGGTGATCAACGCCCACAGCTCACTGTGTGCCATGGGCTTCCCAGAGGCGGTCTGGAACTCTCGGGCTTGCCAGAATTCGAGTTCACAGGTCCCACCTCGGTAGCAGTAGTCACTATCCGTGATTATTGTCACGACGGGGAGCCTGCGCCTACGGCATTCCAATAACCCTTCCAGAATGCCTAGGACTTCCGCCGTCTGGGCAGACCCCACTACCCATCCTGAATTGCTCTTATGGGTTTTTACCGTGGGATCCACTCCTTCGGGGTCTTTGCATTCTTGCAAGACATACGCCCACTTAGAGCGCTCCCCGTCATCTTTCTGATGGCTCCCATCAGTGAACAAGAACCAGTTGCATTCCCGCACTGGTTTTGCAGCTTTTTCTTTCTGTTCGCATGGCACTTTGTGCCCATGCGTCAGGAACTTGACCTGGGGGTCAGTGAGCAACATTGCCCACTCTCCCCAGCGACTTGTCACTGCTCGGGATCCCTTTATGGTTCCCTTAGAGGCGTGTTGTAACGCCCCATGTTCCGTTATCACCACTACATCCTGGCTCTGAGCCAGGTCTTTCAGTGGATGATAGAACTTCCAAACCCCACACAGAGTCTGCTCCTCTTGTGTGAACTTCAACTCTGTGTTGGAGAATTTCATGGATAGGTAGAGACAGGGTTTCTGGCTCTTCCTGTTTCTGCATTCCAACGACAGCCCCCCCATCGATCTCGTGGGGTGGACCTCGAGGGATCGTTCGGGCATTCGTTTCTCCAGGTCCCGACTCTCATTAAGGACGTGAGCCTGGAAAATCGCCCATACTTCAGTGCAATCTGGGATCGGCACGTGCCTGTCTTTGGAGCTCTTTTGGCCTATAGCCTGCCCCTTCAGCTTATGCAGTGGTGCTGCATGCTGTGCATAAGCCGGCACGTGGGTCATGATGTGACCACACTTCCCCATGACCGAGTCCAGCTGGGACAACAGCCTCGGCTGGACGAGGCCCTTTATTTGTGCCATGTACTCAGCACATACTGCTTTTCCCGTATCGGTGATGTTGAAACCCAGATACTTCAGGCTGAATTGCGCTATTTCGCATTTTTTCAAGCCTATTTTCAAGCCCGCTTCGGCGAGGCGTCTGATCACTTCTTCTAATACATCCAGATGTTCTGTCTCTGTGTCGCTTGACCAGTACACATCATCTATGTATATGACCAGTGGTAGCCCTTCGAGCACTGTCTCCATGACAGTCTGAAAGACATTAGAGCTGTTTTTATAGCCCATCGGGGTCCTAGACCACCCGTAGGAGCATCCTTCCCATGTGAAGGCGGTTTTCTGTGTGGACCCCTCATCAAGGGGAACACTCCAGTAACCGTTGGCCATGTCCAAACTAGTCTTCCACTTTTTGTTTGGCAGGTTCCTAGTAGTGGCCGCTATGTTGATTAGCGACCGGGTATCGGTACACGTCCGAACGTTCAGTGCAATCAAGTTTTGCACTAGTCGCCATGTGCCGTCACCTTTAGCCACGCCCATTATCGGGGTGTTGGTGACTGCTGATTCCAGCTTGACCAGCACTCCTAATTCTAGGAGTTCCTTTACGGTCTTATTCAGCTCTGGCTTGCATTCAGGATGCACGCGGTGCTGCGCTTGTCTAGGAGGTATTGTCCCCCTTATGGTGTGGCGAAACTTATCGCTCACTTTGCCCACATCATTCTTGTGTTGGGCATAGACTCCTGTCATTAGGATCTGTTTTAACCGATCCTTCATCGTGGAATCGGAGGCTGCTATAACTTTCGACATTTCCCTCGGAATGTCTACTGGTTTCATGTAGCAGATACGGAGTAGGTGTGGCTCCCTTGCTAGGTGCATAAGGTCCCCTGGAGCCAGTAAGGGCTCTGCCCCTGGTCCAGCCACTACCCCGCTAATACCATGTTTGGAACCGGTACCCATGACACTAGTCGTGCCATCTGCCATTGCAACACACAGGGATCCTGTGGGTTCCGTGTCACAATGCATGGAGATATCAGCTCCAGTATCCACGAGGTATTCTTCCTCGCTCAGGCGACAGAATAGCTTAGACCCTTTTTCTGTAGTGTGTGTTGCCAGAGCCGCCAATAAGGGCCGCTCCGCGCTGTCTATCGTTACCAGGGTCTTTATTGCTATCTGTTTCGCTCTTTCAGGGCCCGTCTCTTGGCCACATGTTGGTCTCTCTCCTCTTGGGAGAGAGCCTTCCAGACCTCGTGGTCTATAAACGGGAGACCTTGCTCCGGTCTGTTCCTCTGAGATCTTCGCGGGGGGGCCTGGGATGTCTTTTCCCCCCGCGTCTCGTTTTTTGTCCGCTCCTGGGTTTTACCCTGGGGCTTAGGAGGTTCGCTCCGCTGCTGCGGGGCCCTCTGGTCAGGTTCTTTAGCACGTGTCTCGGGTCTGGGTTGAGACCCAGCTTCGCGTTTATAGCGAATCAAGGCCTTCTCCCTGTCCCACACGTTGCACTCTGCCATTATCTCTGTGGTGTTCAAATTGTTACACCTTGCTGCCAGCGTTGCGGCGCCCTTCACTCCCGCGAACAATTTTTCGAGGAGTAAGGTCTGCCTAGCGCTGGTTGCCGCGGCCATGATTTCATGAGCCGCGAAGGCGAGCTTCTGCTCGTCGTTGGTGACCTTCTCTACAAGATCTTTCACCAAAGTCTCTCCCGCATCGTGACCTGGGATGTTAACATCTAGGCCTGCGAGCAGCTTGAGAGTGGCCCCCTCTGGGATACCAAGGTCCTGGGTATTACTTAGGACTCGTGCGGCCTCAGGACAATCGTAGTAGGGCGAGTGGCGGAAAGCCTTCGTCACTCGCTTCAGATATGCCTGGGCTCCTTCTTTTGGACTCCTGGCTGGAGTCATGCACTTAACGGTTTTGACTAATTCACCGAAGTGTCTGGCGTCTGAGATTGACGCCGTTGCGTTGAGGGGCCCACTCCCTGGGTCGCTCAGTAAGGACGCGAGAGCATGCAGGTTAGGGTTACTAGCTGGGCTTGAATGCACACTGCTGAGGGAATTTAGCAGCTGCAGGTGCGATTCCTGGCCCGACGTGGCAACCCCCATTGCTCTGGCTGCTCTCGCCACCGCCCGGTCTCTCCGATTGACCTCCTCTCTCAGGTGCTCATACCCTGCTTCGAGGAAGGAGTTTTTCCATGTTTTTGGGAGACCGGGTTGGTGTAATATACGTTCAGCGGACGGGGAGCGTGCCAGCCTTCTGGCCGCCTCCCAGTCTACTGGATAGCCGGGGTGGATGAATCCTTGTTCATTCCCCTCTAGCTCAGGGTCTGTATCAGTTCCACTGTCCAGCCCTTCCACTGTCGGGGACCAAAACAGTCCCGTGTTTGTGGTTACACAGGGTCCCTTCAGTGGGTAGCCCTCTCTCAATGGCCTGTGCAAGATGGGGCCCGCCCTGGTGTCTCTCACCCGTGGAGCGGTACCTCTCTCGCGAGGCCTTGAGCGCTCAGACCGGCGTCCGGTTCGAGAGCTGGCTCTCACCGGGAGGTTAAGGTTTCCGTGCGGATCACCGTCCTCGTCTGAGTCTGAGTCTGAATAGCCGCTCGCTACGGCCCTGCTGGCCTGCGGGGCTGAGCCACGCCTTAACCTTCTTTGGTTAGACACTCTATCTGGTGGCTCGTTGAAACTCACTCGATGCGGGAAGCCTCGAGGGTTCTCGTAATATGCCGGTGAATCGGCATCTGACCTATGGCGCCTAGCGCTTCGGTCTTCATTCGAGGGTGATCTTGGGGGAGGGGAGTGGTCAGACTCGTCTTCCTCCTCCAATTCCCTCTGCAGGAGGTGTATTTTACCCTCCAAGTATTCCATATTACCGTGGTCGCTCACCACGACGACGATTCGCCTGACCGTGTCCTTGGCCAGTGAGGTTATCGTCTGGGCTACTACGTCTAGCACCCATTGGTGTTTCAGACCCATGTATCGGAATCTCCCGTGCGCTACCCACAATGTGACCAGCGGGGGGCGCGACGGGTTGATTTCCTGCGGAGGCCGTGAGTAGTTCACTACGGTTCTCCGCAGCGTTTGCCACCAGCCCCTGCACTCATCCCCCGTCACTCTATTGGTTCTGGGGGAGAGTGGTGCCGGGAGTAGGGCTAGGTTAACCAGGGGGCCATACCTATCATGTAGGCGGCCTGCTTGACTCTCCAATGGTCTCCCAGGGGTCATGGGTCTAAAGTCCCTGGTTGCCATTATACGGAGCCGTTCCTGTTCCACCCGGCGTGAGCCTAAGTCGACTCTTAACTGAGTTTCCCACAGGTTGGTTTCTCTCAGATCCGGGTGAGTAAGTGTAATTAGCGGCGCCTTGACCCTGCTCACTGGTTCCTTGAGGAGGGCTACTGTTATCGCCAGCTGCACATTCCCTATTGTTAGGAAGCGTGTCAGCCTCTCTCCTCGGCTCAGCCCGACTTGCGGCCTCGGAAGCTCTCCGTCCGGCATGCAATGTCTTATGGCTGATGGAGGGGTGCTCATGCCCCTAGGGGCTAGGTTAGGGGGAGGCCGCGCCCCGGTCTCTGCGGGGGTGCTATGAACGGGAGTTTGCACCCTGGGGTTCATTCCCACCGAGACGTCGCGTCTCTCTACCGCCTGAACTTCGCTTAGTTCAGTGCTGAGCCTCCCACTGACCTCAGGCTCGCCAGTAGGCAGAGACTGGGTAAAACCCGCCGCTCCCGGGCTGCCGTGACCGTTATAGCCGACATCCGGTCCCCGAGCGGGCGGTCTTAAAACCGTCAGTTTGCTCGCTAGCTCACGGCGTAACTGTTCGGCCATAGATAGCTCAGCCCGGTCTGGGGTCCTCGGTCCCACAGCGTGCACTGCGGTCCGGGCCTCATCTAGTCGAGCGTACTCCCCGGAGGAGTCTTCTCCCCCGGGCCCTCCGCCGCCATTGGCCCTGTGACCGTATGGCGTGCTGTCGTGAGAGCTTGGCCCTTTGACCCGGTGCTGCTCCTGTCTCATCGCATCAGACAGAGCTCGCTCTGGTATGAGTAAGTGGACTCGGTATGCCCCTGGAGTGCGGGACGTGGGCCCTATCGCTTTCTCAAGCTCGTTGAGGAAGCAGGTCATGCTCACTTGGGTGTCATATTGAAACGTCCCTACTCCAAAGAGAGTCATGACCAGCGTCGAGGCGTTCACCTCTAGTGCCGCACCAAAGGCGTTTCTGTAGTAGCGAGATAGCCACTCAGCTTGAATGTCCGGTTCTACTTCCGGCGCACAGTCTGTGAGCGCAATGTTTAATATACCTGAATATCCCTTACGCGCTAATTCGTAGGCGGGAGTTCGGTATATTGATCCGTCTGTCATACCCCCCGGGGGTAGGTTCTGGACGAATCTCGTACTGTTAGCCTGAAAGTCGCGTCCGGCTAGGACCGCTATTGCCCGTGCGGCTCCGGCCCCATTGGTCAGGAGCCGGTTGGCTGGATTAACCAGCCATATTTCCGAGCCTACTGGTTGGTAGGTCTCGAGCCATGCCTGGTGTATCACCAGGTTATTCATGGTCTCTGGTGTGCTCGGACACCTCCCTAGTGGTACCGGGGACTGCCGTGGCGTGCTCTGTCGGGGCATGACCTCTGGCCATATTACCCGAGGCACCGCCGCGTCCCCGCTGGCTGACCTGCTGTCAGCCCATTGTTCTGTCCCCCTTATTTCTCCACACATGCCGTATGGAGGGGGGGGTTTCTCGCCTGGGGGTGCATATAGGTTGCCCCAGGGTGGAGAGATCATGGGGAAGGCCTCCGCGAACGGCGGTAGGATCCCCCCCCTATTGTCTGCCTCTAGCCTACCCAAGTCCGGGTAGGTAGCGCTTCGGGCGAGTCGCCCTGGAGGCGCGCTCGCCGCTCCGTCCTCGGAGGAAGTTTCTTCCTCTGGGGACATCTCCGTCTCCGCTATCGACGGGACAGGAGATGGGGCTCGCTGACTCATGCTGAGTTAGCGTGGGATTTGCCCCGTTTCTACTAGTAGTTACTTAAACTACTTTTATTGTTGTGACTGACCTTAGTTCGCAATAACGCTTTATCTCGATATTTACAAGAAAATAGTTCTCATGAAAAAGCACCGGCTTGAGTTTCTAAGTAAGATGTTTATCCTTATCTTAAGGCGCCCGCTGGCCTACGGGCCCTACTGTCACTCTGTTTGAGACGGATTCGCGTGGATGTCTGCGTCGTTCCAGTCGTTTCTTAATCACCTAAAGTCTATACTATATCAGCGTATATTACTTTCAATCTGTTTTTTATTAATAATTCACGGTTGGTCAAATCTAAAGGCTATTTCAGGTTCTTTACTGTGTTATACAAAAAACCAATAATGACTATAATTTATAAAAAGAATAAATTCCACACTTATCTCTTTATATCTAATAATTACTCATCATTATTAATTAATCATATCCTGTTCGTGACGCCATGTAGAGTGCCCGCGGACATATACCAATGCCGTGCGCATTTCCAGACCCCAGTCCCGAATGTGCACGCTACCACACACTAGTGCTGGTTGAGGATGTTGATTTATTTACCTACCTAAGTATAACTACCTTAGAGTACAAGTACCACTGCTCTTTATGCCATGGCCTGAGTGTACAACAATAAAATTAATTATTACTTGTGACCAACCTATCCTTGTGAATTACGTTAATACGAAACAGACCAACAAACGTTTATTTTATAGACCACACCTCATTAGAGCAAAACCTATAGCCGTGATATCAAACTTTAAAGACAGAACTCTCGTTACTGGAATGCACGCTTACATGGACCCACTCGCTGTGTTACTTAAACACAGAGAGGCCCCTCTCTCGAACAGCCAGTGTTTCCCTGTTAACACTTGTTAACTCGGGCTCAATCCGAGAATACCCCGATGTCCTGGTTGGACTGCGTGGCCTGCAAGTTGCAGCCTATGTCCAACGACAGTCACTCATCGTGCGGTACAGCTCGTTTCTCGATTGAGTGGTGCCTTCAAGAGACGTCTTAACCGCGTCTCTCGGCTAACACCAAATACACTTCCCTTTGACTATAACAAGGGACTGAGAGGTGTCACAACCGTGACCTGTAAGTATCTATTTACACCATAGTACTCACCAAACAGGGTTAATTCAGAGGAAATGGCAGAGGAGAAATACCCAGTCCTAGATAAAATGCATGGGAGTCAGACAAGACTGTTTAAGTAGAGATAACAGTCGCTTTAATATCCATAATGGTTCAATACAAGGAAATTAGCACAGAGGCAAAATGCCCCAAAAGTGAAAAAAGCATTCAATACAGAAATTCCGTGTTAAGTTGTCATCTCAATGGAAAAAAGGAAGAGAGAGGCTCTTCCTTTGTCAAAAGCATTTATACTTTGATGCATGCAACTTTCCCCGCCCGCTCGGACGTGTCATCGTTATGGTTACATTTCAACACACCTCTAAGCATAAATTTGTGCTACACAGTACAGTTCGTACATATCACCGTATATGGCTTTTCACAGAATAGATGTACAGTAACATCGCTGACTCGTCTCTCTCTCTGGTGGAGAGAAGTGCTGACTTCCTGTCTGTTTCCACTACCTCGCTCGTATAAAGTCTGTATATACAGCGCAGGCAGTTGTGGTGACCTTTTCACCCTAACCCACATAAATCCACCCTGTCTTCGCCGGAGCCTCAACCGCAGCATGAGTGTGAGGAGGCCCGCGTGAGCTGGCCCACTCAGTTTGCTGGGGGGGAGGAGGGGGCCCCATGGGTGCGGGGTGAAGCGGGGGGAATGATTTGCTGGTCCCGTCATCATAGGCCCATCTCGGCCCAGTCTGGGGACGGTATGCAGCTCCGTCCATGGCTCCACGCGTCATCTCGTGTGCTGGGTAGCGGGGGGAGGCCCCCCCCCGTCTCTCTCGGTGTGCGCCTCGGCGTTTCTGCCCTCCTCGGTTCCATTCTTGCTTGCGATGGGGAGGTGGTGTCTGCGGTGGTTTGTACGTCTTCCTTGCTGCGACATACGGGGTCATCTCTAAGGTCAGGGCTTGTCGGCCCTGGCTGTCAACAATAAGATTCTTAGCCATTTAGCAGCAATGAGCCAATTAAGCCTACAGATTAGATATACTGCATATAATTCAGGACGTGTTCCATTTTTAGTGCACATTTTAAGTGCACAAGTGACCGGTTGCAGAAGATGAATAAGGAGGCCAGGCATGTCCTTATTTGACTAACATTTTATTATAAACTAAAGTAGTGGTAGTATGGCTGTACAGCAGGTACATTATTTGAATGAGTTGTATATATGGAGGGACAACATCTTGCTCTTCAATGAGCTCCGTTCTTTTATAGTGAGAGTAAAATGTTCAGAGGTCAACATGTGTCCACAAAATACACTGAATCCTGACCTGTACTGTGTGTCTCTTTCCAAAGTGTATTGTTCTCACACACAAGTACACAATTATACTGTTTGTTTAAAAATAATTGACTGTTATTGTACTGTTCTCTATACAGTACTCTATATAGTACTGTTTGATATTGTGATTGAGTACAGTATAACAACAGCATCATAATAATAAAACATGCCGTGTCGGATGTACATATAAGCAGAAATACATAATGTAGATCAGGGGTAGGCAACTTTGACCATGGAGAGGGCCACTATATTTCCACACTCACTCCAGAGGGCCACTGTCATAGCACAAATAGCTCAAGTAGATACACTGTAGATCAGCTATTTTTGCTAATTTCTTTATTGAAATCCTGAAAAATGCATAATTTCAAATGCATTTAATTATAGTTATTTTAACTTGACGAACTAAATCCAAATACATTGGACACAAAAAAAGACTAACATTTAATACTAGTCAATAGGCTACATATAGACTGAAGTAATTAAAGCGGGTAATGTTTGCATGTGTGGAATTGTAACAGCTGAAATCAAAAATATATCAGTATTCTGACATTAACCTGAGGGCCACATTAAGTGATGGTGGGCCCCGGGGCCGCCAGTTGCCCATGTATGATGTAGATACTAGATAGATTGATGCAATGGGGAAAAAAACATCAAAAAGACAGAAGAAAAGATGGTCTCTAATAGACTCAAACACAGGTCACCACCATACTTTTCTGTTCTAATAATTTCTCAGATAACTCTTGACCCAGTCAATAAGAAATACCACTAAAAGGGGCACGGTGGCACAGTTGGTAGTGCTGTCGCCTCACAGCTAGAAGGTCCTGGGTTCGATTCCCGCTGGGGACGCTGTGGGCACTGGCGGCGTGTTCCCTCCTCTGTGTCATCAGTGCCCATACCCGAGGCGGGGGTTGGCGATAGGGCCTTTCTGTGTGGAGTTTGCATGTTCTCCCCGTGTCCCCTAGGGTAGATACCCTCACAAAAACATGCCGTAATCCTGGTCTCTAAAACTACCTCCCGCTGGCCAGCCGGGGCGCCTGCTGGAGGGGAAAGGAACTGGTCGGAATAACGTGTCCCTTCCACGCGCTACGTCCGACCGGGGAAATTCCCCTCTGTCAGGTGAAAAGAAGCAGCTTGGACTCCTCATGCATAGAAGGAGGCATGAGGTCAGTCCGCTGCCCCCCCAGGTTGGCAGAGGAAGTGTAGCGCCCAGGATTACTTAGATAATTGGCACTGGGTGAAAAGAAAAACTGGGTTACAAAATCGTGGGATAAAAATTTAGATAAAAAAAAAAAAAAAAAAAAAAAAAAAAAATACCACTAAAATGGATCATAATGCACGTTTACGTGGAAAGTTTCTCTCAAGGGTGAATTATCTAGTGGCGTTTAAGGCGGGACATTTCAGAGACACTGATCACATCCATGGGGATTCTCTCCACTGTAATTCCCAGTATGATTTCTCTGGTGGCTTTTAAGGCCGGCCAAACGAGAGAAGTGTTGTCCACACTGATCACATCCATAGGGTATCTCTCAAGTGTGAATTCTCTCATGTTTTTTAAGGCTGGACATTACAGAGAAGTGTTGTCCACACTGCTCACATCTATAGGGTTTCTCTCCGGTGTGAATTCTCTGGTGTGTTTTAAGGTTGGACAATTGAGAGAAGTGTGTTCCACACTGATCACATCCATAGGGTTTCTCTCCAGTGTGAATTCTCTGGTGGGTTTTAAGGTGGGCCAATAGAGAGAAGCGTTTTCCACACTGATCACATCCATAGGGTTTCTCTCCAGTGTGAATTATCTGGTGTGTTTTAAGGCTGGACATTTGAGAGAAGTGTTGTCCACACTGATCACATCCATAGGGTTTCTCTCCAGTGTGAATTCTCTTGTGTTTTTTAAGGCTGGACATGTGAGAGAAGTGTTGTCCACACTGATCACATCCATAGGGTTTCTCTCCAGTGTGAATTCTCTGGTGGGTTTTAAGGTGGGCCAATAGAGAGAAGCGTTGTCCACAATGATCACATCCATAGGGTTTCTCTCCAGTGTGAATTCTCTGGTGTGTTTTAAGGCTGGACATTACAGAGAAGTGTGTTCCACACTGATCACATCCATAGGGTTTCTCTCCAGTGTGGATTCTCTGGTGTGTTTTAAGGTGGAACAATTGAGAGAAGTGTGTTCCACACTGATCACATCCATAGGGTTTCTCTCCAGTGTGAATTCTCTGGTGTGTTTTAAGGCTGGACATTACAGTGAAGTGTTTTCCACACTGATCACATCCATAGGGTTTCTCTACAGTGTGAATTATTTTGTGTGTTTTAAGGTGGGACAATTGAGAGAAGTGTGTTCCACACTGATCACATCCATATGGTTTCTCTCCAGTGTGAATTATCTGGTGTGTTTTAAGGTTGGACATTTGAGAGAAGTGTTCTCCACACTGATCACATCCATATGGTTTTTCTCCAGTGTGAATTCTCTGGTGTGTTTTAAGGTTGGATATTTTAGAGAAGTGTTCTCCACACTGATCACATCCATAGGGTTTCTCTCCAGTGTGAATTCTCTGGTGTGTTTTAAGGTTGGACATTACAGAGAAGTGTTGTCCACACTGATCACATCCATAAGGTTTCTCTCCAGTGTGAATTTTCTGGTGGGTTTTAAGCCTGGACATTACAGAGAAGTGTTGTCCACACTGATCACATCCATAAGGTTTCTCTCCAGTGTGAATTCTCTGGTGTTTTTTAAGGTTGGACATTTCAGAGAAGTGTTGTCCACACTGATCACATCCATAGGGTTTCTCTCTAGTGTGAATTCTCTGGTGGGTTTTAAGGTGGGCCAATATAGAGAAGCGTTGTCCACACTGATCACATCCATATGGTTTCTCTCCAGTGTGAATTCTCTGGTGTATTTTAAGTTTGGAGATGCAAGTGAAGTGTTTTCCACACTGATCACAGCAATGGTGTTGTTTCTTTGCCAAGCTCCTTTGTTCGTCCACCTCTGGTAGGTCAGGGCAGTCAGACTGGTCATGCGACACTGGAATGGAAACAAATACAAAGGAAAGATTGTTGGTAGTTAGAAAGACTTTAGAGAAGTAGAAGAACTTTGTGGATGTTCGACAAATCTCTGTCATGTAAGGCTGCAACAACGAATCGGTTAAATCGATAAAAATCGATAATCAAATTCGTTGCCAACGAATTATCTTAGCGATTATTATCGCGGGTGTTTTCCAACATTAAAATGTAACATAAAGCTGCTTTCTTTTTACCGTTCAGTAACGGCACTAGGCTGAACGAACAATATGCAACGGGTCCGTATAAACACAACACAAGATTGTCTTGAACGTGACCGCGCTCCGCATCTACCCCTCTCTCTCCCAACTTCAGTCTCCCCCCTCCCACACACACACACACACACAGAGAGGGAGAGCGTCAGCCAAGTGGCCCTGTGGCTACGACGCGCTCAAAACAGCTGATCTGCAAACTCATCAACCGGTTGCAAAATGCCCCAAACAGGTCCCAAAACATGTAATTTGTGAGCACGGCCACTGTCCATATTTGTTTGTCTTATGACAAAGAATGCTCCCCGATGTCTGAATCTGTGAGCTTGCAGGCTGGCTACGACGAGCACTATAGCAGCTTGCTAACGATCGTTAGCTCATTTGTTCCACCTGTGTAATCACAGCAGCGCATTGAAGTGGGCACAGGGCAAAAGCAGAATATCTGTGAACGTTTTTGCTTAACAATGATTTATTCAGTGCTGTTTAACTTTGGCAATATGTGATACTAGAGCCTAGATCCTAGAGAACATGCCAATATGGCTGCTAAATAAGAACGGATTCCCCTATCAGCTAGCATGCTACTTGAAACGTGTGTGTGTGTGTGTGTGTGTGTGTGTGTGTGTGTGTGTGTGTGTGTGTGCGTGCGTGCGTGTCCACACAGACTGTGTAGGACAGTGGTTCTCATAGTGGGAGTTCTGCAGCTACATTATAGATAGTTAGGAAGTAAACCAAGTGGACCCTAAAGGGTCTGTAACAGAGAGTACAAAAATTGTCAAAATTGATTTTACAATAGAAATTAAAATATAAAAATTGGGGTCCCAGAGATAGAAATGGAAAGAAAGACAGTCAGCTATACACGGTCAACATTACGATTACAGTATCATTACAAGTAGGAATGGCAATGAAATCAAATTGGATAAAAAAAGGGGGTAACATATTAATTTTGAAGGAGTATTCATTTTTATTATCTTTATTGTTAGTTACAACATGCCTAAAATAACTTGAAGCAATTTTTTTTAAGTAATTGCAAAAAGGTGCCATAATCCGATTAATCGATTCATCGTTTAAATAATCGGCCGATGAACCGATTATGAAATTAATCGTTAGTTGCAGCCCTACTGTCATGTAGCTAACCAACAACTGTAGCAGGTACTTTCACCTGTTGCAGAAATTAACTAGATAAAGTGCCCCTCGGAGCAGGTTGTGCTATAATAGGCCAATGTGAAAAGGGTGCCATTTCTTCTCATGCCTTGGATGGCAATTGGATGATTTCAGGCATTTTGTTCCAAAAATGTGTTTTGCAAAAATCCACCTGTTGGTGGCGCTATAACAGGTCAATGTGAAAAGGGTGGGATACATTCCTCAGCCTAGTAGGAAAGTCAGTGAAAGATTTCACGTAAATTGCATGCTGTGTTCATGATTCCAGGCTTTTTGCGCCAATCCTGCAAACTTTGAAAGCCAATGTTAGCCAATTAGGATGGAATATGAAATATGAGACAGATCCGTCTTGAACACATGACTATACAGATAGTGTGTAACGATTTGCGTTACACATTTTTTGCGTCATATTTTTTGACAGAATCTGGATGAGTAATATAAAAAAAATATTTTTCAAAAGTAGGCCTCCTGGTGGCGCTATAATAGGCCGTTGTGGAAAATTTGGGGCAGAGGTTCATCGTTGGCATCCAGGGAGTGTGTGCGCAAAATTTGGCATCGACCGGGTTAAAGGAGAACACCACACCAAAACACACTGGCCATGCATCTACCTTCATCCCTGTGCCATCATCCATAGTGCCCTTGATTTTTCTCATAGATGCCCCCTCCTCTACATCTCCCTCTGACTCCCCCCTCCCCTCCCACAGCTTGCATTTGCGCATGTTGTCCTCCTTCTAATGTGGGTATTTAGATAGCTCCAAACTTTATTTTTTTTTCACGTATCGTATTATTATAGTATACTGAGACTCACGCATGCGCAGTTTTCACTCTAGGCCAGCCGTTACATGTAATCTCAGACGTAGTCGATTCCAGACGAGATTCTCGCGAGACGCGCGAGACTTCAAGCTCCTGTCAACTCAACTCTGTGCTCTGCTCTTCCACGCCGCCGCCTACCACTTGTGTTTACATTGTTTAATTACATTCGCACGCGTGTCAAGCATTCCTACTAGTTGTCTAGTTTCATTTATTTGAGCAACAACATGCCTCGTTGTATATATCCAGGCTGTTCAACCGCAAAGACTAGGTCAACTCTAAAGAGAAAAAGTTTTCATGCGATAAGTTTTCATGCGATACCTACTTTGAGGAGACGTTGGCTTCTAGCACTACAGATGGATCTCAATAGCTCAGATGAGCAGACTCAAGGACGCATTATTTGCAGCGATCACTTCAAGGCAGATGATTTTCGTCCAAAACAACAAGAAGAAGAAACTACTGCCTCGCTACATAAAAAGAAGGGTCACGGTCTGACCCAGGACCTTGTAGCTGTGAGGCAACAGCACTACTGAATGTGCCACCGTGCCGATAAATACTATTGACTTCACACTGCACATTGAACACTTTGAATAAAAAATGTAAATGCCAAACTAGTGGGAATTACTACTGCTAAAATGGTGCTGCGTCAATTTATAACTACCTACTCCAGACTTATGTTACTTATCTACATACAAATTATATATATATTTTTTTTTCATTTATTTTCCTGTATTGAATCTGTGTAACACTATATTGTTGTTACTTCCAATAAGAATTGAGCATATTGGCTGAAGCGTGTCATTCTGTGACTCATTTAAAAAATGCACCCCAAAATAGTATGTATGATTGACATTATTTTAAAGGTTTGTCAATAGTACAATGTTAAAATATTAATATATATAGTATCAATAGAAATACAATATAATGAATTATATTTGAAATAACACTGGCATTTAGATTAGATAAATAATGAGCCAACAGCATGAATTTCTATGGCAACTGTTATAGTCACATGGAAGGAAATTATAAATAATACAAATAGGTTTTTATAACAGTGACATTTATTAATTATAATGACAACATTATAAAAGCCAGTCGTTATATTGTAATTTACTTTCATTTTGAAAATGGATTGAAATGAACAAGGGAGAGAAACATTGTAGAAATTAGGCTATTCATCTCTAGGAAAAACCAACACTGATATCTCCTGCTTCCTCTAAGAATCCACGATACAGCCCGGATGGTGAGGGGTAGATGCTTCTTATTTTGGAAACCAAACATGATGGCAAAACAATTCTGTTGCCTTTCCCAAGCGTTTCTCCACGGAGGACGAACTCCAACACAATCCTATAGGAGGCTAGTCTGCATTGCCTGTGTTCGAAGAGAAAAGTTTTAGAAAAGGATTACAATAGGATTACAATTTACAACAATGTGTATGCTTGGTAGATATAGGCCTCTATCTGAGGTATAATATTCAGGGGGAGGGGGTGAATAGCCTCCCTGCTTGCATGCATTTATTTATTTTCCAGAATGTCAACGTTCATAAATACAAGTCATGTAATGGTGAATGATTAGATTTAGATCCGTTATTCACTTATGTATAATCATTGTAGGTATTAGTAATTATAATAGTAGGCTACGTTGTTGTAGACTATACTTACTCAACGGATAGGTGCCCGTCTTCTCCTTCTGGTTTTGGTCGTTTGTCCCAGTTTATTTTCTTGGTCAGAAAAAATAATTCCAATACTCCTCTGTCGAGTAGATGGGGTAGAGGTAGATCTGCATTGTCTGTGATGCATGAGCGACGACGAGAAACACCTACTGTCTCTGTGTTTTCATCATCACTATACAGGCTTCGACCTCCACTCTTCCCATTCTCTGCTGCATTTACATTCCACTTCCAATGGCTTTAAATCGCAGTTTCCACATGAACACCAAAATAAATCCTCGGTTCTCTGCCGTACGCCTGGAAGGGGAACAGTAGAACCACCAGCTGCCTCGTTCATCCGTGCCTCCTCCATTAGACGCATATCTTCGTCGGTATACTCTGGCTCGTATAAGTAGGGCTCCTCGCCATATTCAAAATCTTCAGACATATACTCAACATCTTCTTCAACTTCGGCCATTATGAAACTAGTCTAGTTTGTTAATAATACAGAAAGATAAGGACTATAATGATGCGACGCGATCAGTCATCAGATTGCATGTAAACAAACAAGAGGGAGACTGGGAGAGATAGTGGATCACAGTTGAAAGGAGCGCTCCAGCTTGAAGTCTCGCGCGTCTCGCGAGAATCTCGTCTGGAATCGACTACGTCTGGGATTACATGTAACGGCTGGCCTAGAGTGAAAACTGCGCATGCGTGAGTCTCAGTATACTATAATAATACGATACGTGAAAAAAAAATAAAGTTTGGAGCTATCTAAATACCCACATTAGAAGGAGGACAACATGCGCAAATGCAAGCTGTGGGAGGGGAGGGGGGAGTCAGAGGGAGATGTAGAGGAGGGGGCATCTATGAGAAAAATCAAGGGCACTATGGATGATGGCACAGGGATGAAGGTAGATGCATGGCCAGTGTGTTTTGGTGTGGTGTTCTCCTTTAACGGTGACGGATATTAGCTGGTAACAGATTGACGGACGCACACACACACACACACACACACACACACACACACACACACACACACGGACGGACGTAGTGCAAAACATACTCTCTCCCCATGCCTTCAGCCTGGTGGAGACAATTAGAAGTCCAGACATGGCCTTATTGTCTCCACCAGGTCTGAGGAGAGAGTATGTTTTGCACTCCGTCCGTGCGTGCGTGCGTGCGTCCGTTAACAGCTAATCTCCGGCACTGTTCCATGCCAAACTTTGAACACACACTCCCTGGATGCCAACGACGAACCTCTGCCCCAAATATTCCTCAACGGCCTGTTATAGCGCCACCATGAGGCCGATTTAGGCAAAACACATAGATAACTCGTACACATTTTATCCATACATCACACAATTTGGTATACACTATCTCCATAGTCATGTGATCAACACGGATCTGCACCATTTCCCATCTTCCATCCTGATTGGTGAAGATTGGCTTCCAAAGTTCACATGATTCGTCCATTTCGAACAAAAAGTGATGGTGGGCCCCGGGGCCGCCAGTTGCCCATGTATGATGTAGATACTAGATAGATTGATGCAATGGGGAAAAAAACATCAAAAAGACAGAAGAAAAGATGGTCTCTAATAGACTCAAACACAGGTCACCACCATACTTTTCTGTTCTAATAATTTCTCAGATAACTCTTGACCCAGTCAATAAGAAATACCACTAAAAGGGGCACGGTGGCACAGTTGGTAGTGCTGTCGCCTCACAGCTAGAAGGTCCTGGGTTCGATTCCCGCTGGGGACGCTGTGGGCACTGGCGGCGTGTTCCCTCCTCCGTGTCATCAGTGCCCATACCCGAGGCGGGGGTTGGCGATAGGGCCTTTCTGTGTGGAGTTTGCATGTTCTCCCCGTGTCCCCTAGGGTAGATACCCTCACAAAAACATGCCGTAATCCTGGTCTCTAAAACTACCTCCCGCTGGCCAGCCGGGGCGCCTGCTGGAGGGGAAAGGAACTGGTCGGAATAACGTGTCCCTTCCACGCGCTACGTCCGACCGGGGAAATTCCCCTCTGTCAGGTGAAAAGAAGCAGCTTGGACTCCTCATGCATAGAAGGAGGCATGAGGTCAGTCCGCTGCCCCCCCAGGTTGGCAGAGGAAGTGTAGCGCCCAGGATTACTTAGATAATTGGCACTGGGTGAAAAGAAAAACTGGGTTACAAAATCGTGGGATAAAAATTTAGATTAAAAAAAAAAAAAAAAAACCCACTAAAATGGATCATAATGCACGTTTACGTGGAAAGTTTCTCTCAAGGGTGAATTATCTAGTGGCGTTTAAGGCGGGACATTTCAGAGACACTGATCACATCCATGGGGATTCTCTCCACTGTATTTCCCAGTATGATTTCTCTGGTGGCTTTTAAGGCCGGCCAAACGAGAGAAGTGTTGTCCACACTGATCACATCCATAGGGTATCTCTCAAGTGTGAATTCTCTCGTGTTTTTTAAGGCTGGACATTACAGAGAAGTGTTGTCCACACTGCTCACATCTATAGGGTTTCTCTCCGGTGTGAATTCTCTGGTGTGTTTTAAGGTTGGACAATTGAGAGAAGTGTGTTCCACACTGATCACATCCATAGGGTTTCTCTCCAGTGTGAATTCTCTGGTGGGTTTTAAGGTGGGCCAATAGAGAGAAGCGTTTTCCACACTGATCACATCCATAGGGTTTCTCTCCAGTGTGAATTCTCTGGTGTGTTTTAAGGCTGGACATTTGAGAGAAGTGTTGTCCACACTGATCACATCCATAGGGTTTCTCTCCAGTGTGAATTATCTCGTGTTTTTTAAGGCTGTACATTACAGAGAAGTGTTGTCCACACTGATCACATCTATAGGGTTTCTCTCCGGTGTGAATTCTCTGGTGTGTTTTAAGGCTGGACATATGAGAGAAGTGTTGTCCACACTGATCACATCCATAGGGTTTCTCTCCAGTGTGAATTTTCTGGTGGGTTTTAAGGTGGGTCAATAGAGAGAAGCGTTTTCCACACTGATCACACCCATAGGGTTTCTCTCCAGTGTGAATTCTCTGGTGTGTTTTAAGGCTGGACATTTGAGAGAAGTGTTGTCCACACTGATCACATCCATAGGGTTTCTCTCCAGTGTGAATTCTCTGGTGTCTTTTAAGGTGGGACAATTGAGAGAAGTGTTGTCCACACTGATCACATCCATAGGGTTTCTCTCCAGTGTGAATTTTCTGGTGGGTTTTAAGGTGGGCCAATAGAGAGAAGCGTTTTCCACACTGATCACATCCATAGGGTTTCTCTCCAGTGTGAATTCTCTGGTGTCTTTTAAGGCTGGACATTTCAGAGAAGTGTTGTCCACACTGATCACATCCATAGGGTTTCTCTCCAGTGTGAATTTTCTGGTGGGTTTTAAGGTTGGCCAATAGAGAGAAGCGTTTTCCACACTGATCACATCCATAGGTTTTCTCTCCAGTGTGAATTCTCTGGTGTGTTTTAAGGTTGGACATTACAGAGAAGTGTTGTCCACACTGATCACATCCATAGGGTTTCTCTCCAGTGTGAATTCTCTGGTGGGTTTTAAGGTGGGCCAATATAGAGAAGCGTTGTCCACACTGATCACATCCATATGGTTTCTCTCCAGTGTGAATTCTCTGGTGTATTTTAAGTTTGGAGATGCAAGTGAAGTGTTTTCCACACTGATCACAGCAATGGTGTTGTTTCTTTGCCAAGCTCCTTTGTTCGTCCACCTCTGGTAGGTCAGGGCAGTCAGACTGGTGATGCGACACTGGAATGGAAACAAATACAAAGGAAAGATTGTTGGTAGTTAGAAAGACTTTAGAGAAGTAGAAGAACTTTGATGATGTTCGACAAATCTCTGTCATGTAGCTAATCAACAGTGACCTTAACAACTGTAGCAGGTACTTTCACCTGTTGCAGAAATTAACTAGATAAAGTGCCCCTTGGAGCAGGATGTGCTATAATAGGCCGATGTGAAAAGGGTGCCATTTCTTCTTATGCCTTCGATGGCAATTGGATGATTTCAGGCATTTTGTTCCAAAAATGTGTTTTGCAAAAATCCACCTGTTGGTGGCACTATAACAGGTCAATGTGAAAAGGGTGGGATACATTCCTCAGCCTAGTAGGAAAGTCAGTGAAACATTTCACGTAAATTGCATGCTGCGTTCATGATTCCAGGCTTTTTGTTCAAAATGGGCCAATCCTACAAACTTTGAAAGCCAATGTTAGCCAATTAGGATGGAATATGAAATATGGGACAGATCCGTCTTGAACACATGACTAGACAGATAGTGTGTAACGATTTGCGTTGCGCATTTTTTGCGTTATATTTTTTGACAGAATCTGGAGGAGTAATATAAAAAAAATGTTTTTCAAAAGTCGGCCTCCTGGTGGCGCTATAATAGGCTGTTGTGGAAAATTTGGGGCAGAGGTTCATCGTTGGCATCCAGGGAGTGTGTGTGCAAGATTTGGCATCGACCGGGTTAACGGTGACGGAGATTAGCTGGTAATAGATTGACAGACGCACACACACACACGGACGTAGTGAAAAACATACTCTCTCCCCATGCCTTCGGCCTGGTGGAGACAATTAGAAGTCCAGACATGGCCTTATTGTCTCCACCAGGCCTGGGGAGAGAGTATGTTTTGCACTCCGTCCATGCGTGCGTCCGTCCGTTAACAGCTAATCTCCGGCACCTTTCCATGCCAAACTTTGAACACACACTCCCTGGATGCCAACGACGAACCTCTGCCCCAAATATTCCTCAACGGCCTGTTATAGCGCCACCATGAGGCCGATTTAGGCAAAACACATAGATAACTCGTACACATTTTATCCATACATCACACAATTTGGTATACACTATCTCCATAGTCATGTGATCAACACGGATCTGCACCATTTCCCATCTTCCATCCTGATTGGTGAAGATTGGCTTCCAAAGTTCACATGATTCGTCCGTTTCGAGTTTAGAGAACGCAGTGTGCAATTTCCGTGAAATAATAATAATAATAATATTAACTTTACAAACTTTATTTGTATAGCACCTTTCATGACATGAAATGCAGCTCAAAATGCTTTACAGAGCAATGGAGAAAAAAATAAAAGAAAGGCAAGGCATAAACATTAAAAAACAAGAGCAGTAATGCAATACAGTTAGGACATGAATAACAAAAAAATTAAGATCAATTAAAAGCAAGGGTGTAGAAGTGGGTCTTGAGCTGTGCTTTAAAAATGTCTACAGAGGCTGCCTGTCGAAGGTACAGTGGGAGTTTGTTCCACGCAGTCCGTAGAAGCAAAAAGCTGCTTCCCCGTATTTTTTTGTTGCAATTTTTTTAGGCAAAGCGAGCAGGCCAGCAGTGGAAGACCTTAGGGGCGGTTTGGGACATATTTAGGCAGGCAGCCATGTATTTAGGAAGGTGCGAGACCATTGAGAGCTTTATAAACAAGTAAAAATATTTTAAAATCAATCCTAAAAACAACCGGAAGCCAGTGCAGTGAAGCCAAAACTGGAGTAATATGTTCTCTCATCTTAGTTCTAGTTAAAACTCTGGCTGCTGCATTTTGGACAAGTTGTAATCCGTCAGTTGTTTTCTTCGGCAGTCCAGAAAAAAGACAGAGCAGATCAGAGGCAGGAACGTAGGGACGCGCAGCTAGCCAGTCCCGGTGCTGGAGGCGGTACAATGGGAAGTCAATAAGGAAGTCAAGGAAGTGAGGAAGAGAGAGAATTTCAGACAGCCAAAACAGTCAAACAAAGTACTTAACGGCATCTGCTCCAAATGAAAATTCTCTCACGTTTCCGTTGTCTCCTATAGCAGTTGTATGCATCGGAACGGAGGGTATGTCCAGCTGCGTCCTATTGTTTGTTTACAAACTTGGAAGGGACCCTACGTAAAGAAGAGCTTTACGGAGGGTGCCGAGAGGGGCTATAAATACGTATACACTGCATGCATGAAAAGAGGAGTTAACAGGCAATTATGGGCACTAGATTTTCCTGTAAACCTCAAGTTTAGCAGCATAATTAATACGGTAATATACAAGGTGTGATGGTACAATTCGGGGATGTTTACCGGAGTTTGTTGGAAAGTTTAACGGGAGTTTCCTGTAAAATACACATCCTTATTTCATGCTTTTTGCGCAGTGTGGTAGCCTATTCACACCCTTTGATAGGACACTCAAAATTGAGCAGAGGTGCATCCTGTTCCTACTGATGATTGGAGTCTGCCTAAGGCCCAATCCACTCCCTTGCTGACTCAATGAGCCCTCACTGACTTAGCTGCGCGTTCATGTGAAGTCTGCGAGGGCTTGAGGGATCAGTGAGGGCTCAGCCCCACCCCTTTATGTGCCCTTTGCCAAAGTCAGCGTCGACGCTGACTTTGGGCTGACTTTTAGAAATTACCCACAGTTCATAGCGTTACCAGGGGAATGAGGGGGATCCTCCAAACGTCAATCATTTAAATATGCAAATTAGTTATGTATCGCGATTAGAATGTCAACAAACACAATAGTGCTTTCTCACTGTTCTCAAAAGGAGACGGAATGGAAGGATATAGGCTATATATTTAATAACAATAATAATAATAAGGGAAACATGATGAGAAATGACTAATGAGCAAAGTAAAATATGGAAATTAAATGTATAATGAATATTATTATATATGAATATTACAACCCATATCACACAGGAAAGTGTATGTATGAACCTAATAATAAAACGATCAGCTTAAATATTAAAATAGACATGATAGACATGTATAAATAGGCCAAGCATGTAGGTATAGGCACTGGCTGTGAATAAGGACAGGTTTTATAAAGTGATGCAAAGTGTCATGGACTCATGCATGGTGGACTCATCTTCAAAGTGGTGTCCCATTTCTTTCACAACAATGTGGAGCCCTTAATTGCAGCCTCTCACCCTCAAGCACTTACAGCTGACGTCATTAAAGTCAATGAGGGTCCAGGGCTCAGGGCTTGAGGGAGGCAATTGGGATTGGGCCTAAGCATGGTAGCCCCATAGAGACACCAAAATTTGGTGTCCAAATGCGGAAGTGCACCCAGAGTGCACCTCGGCCGTGGACGCCATGTGAACGCGCCTGAAGCCTGAATCCATTCATGAACGCGCTCCGTGTCGAGTACGAGCAAAGACAAAAAAGAAAAAACAATACATAGATTTTCGTCTGTTTACATAGCGCACAGGCGCTGAACCAGAAACTTGAGAATTCTGACATTATCTAGGGATTTATATCGAAATGTTAGTAAAGACTTAGCAACTAGGTGGTCTATTTTACCCCTAAAATGTATCAATATAATAAAAACAGTTCCATCGAGGGCAATGTTTAATGTTACAGTGTACTGTACACATGACATGATGGGTGCATTTGGTTCCATTGTACACTGACTTGAATTAGATTAACACTAAAAGACATTTACTGTGTATGAATTCATAAATTACAGACTAAATTAAAACCACAATCTTTGAACATCTTCTGTTTTTTAAACTCAGTACCTCACCAGTTGTGTAAAGATGCAACACAATCAACAAACTCAATGTGGGAAAATTATAAAATTACGGTAGTTTAAAAAAAACACCATGTAGTGATCCCAGGAAAATATCGTTCCCATCAGAAAATAGGCTATACATTACTTTTCTTTAATTACCTACCCTACAGGAGTGGTTCTCAAACTAAACAGGGTAGTTTATTTAGCCTAACCCCTTCCTAGTGACAACATAAATGGATCTGTAAGAATTCTTAAGAAATAAGCATTTATTTTCAAATACATAAAGTTACAGTACTGCACACTAGGGCTTTCACTTCTAGTGATTTTTACTAGTTGACTAGTTGTTTAAGAAAAAAAGGTATTTAAAAACGGTGTACAATTTGTGTCCTCATTACAGTATAAATGTATGGAAGTCAGGTATGTCACACAATCAGCTTTGTGATCAATGTGAAAAAGCTCAGTCAGCAATCTTTATTATAGGCTGAGTAAAGGGAATATGTGCTCTGTATATTCTAACTATGGACGCCCCCTAGTGTCCATGTTTGTTCATCTTAAATTCTGTTTTACAAGGTGACAAGATGACAAGATTATTTAGTTTAACAAAAAGGCTTTGTGAAAATGTTCAAGGTCTACCGAATAATTGCCATACAGTGTTCAGTAACAGCCTACAGGGGTCGTATCACCAGCCGTTTCATAAACTGACAATACCAGGTGGGTTGACAATTTCATACTTGATGATTGTGTAGCCTACTTTATTAACAGTTTGCTGAGTAAATTAAAGCACAGAAAGTAGGCCTACAGTTTAATACAAATACAATGCTAAAAGGATTGAACCCAAGAAAGGACTACCGGTATATATGGCTTATTTTTCCCCAATAATAATAATAATAATAAAACGTTATTTGTATAGCACCTTTCATGACATGAAATGCAGCTCAAAGTGCTTTACAGAGCAATGGAGAAAAAAAAAGAAAAGCAAGCCAAAGACATTAAAAAAACAACAAAAAAGATCAATTAAAAGCAATGTTGTACAAGTGGGTCTTGAGCTGTGCTTTAAAAATGTCTACACAGGCTGCCTGTCGAAGGTACAGTGGGAGTTACATTGGGGTGTGATTATATACCATAGAACCATATAAAATGGTTAAGTTTACTGTTGCTACTATTTAAAATGTCTTGCTTTGGTGACAGTAATTTGGAAGACGCACATATTACAGCAGTTACAATTAAGAACATAATATAAAAAGGAATGTATAGATTATAGAACTAGCCTTAATTGCGTCATTATTCACGACGAGAGTCAGAAAAACACGAGCTCCCACAACACAGCAACGTGTCAGTTTTAGTACTATTAGCTGGTAAACCAAACCAAACTCCGGTTTACGGTGGGCTTCTTATCTGTAATATAATAAATCAGTTATGTTTTGAGATGTGGTACATGATGCGAGCACTCGAGTCGTGTTTAACAAAAAGGCTGCTTTATCCTCCAGAAAACAGAATGTAAACACAAACTGCCCTGTGCGCGTCCACGAAGCAAACCAGCGGCGCGCTTTCTTGTGCTCGTGCATGAATTTCATCCGCCTGCAGTCGCAAACTTGGCCACTAGGGACCAGCGCTTCAACATTGGAGTGCATAGCTGGCCCCTTATTATATTCATGTATACGTTACGTACGTTATACTGATGTGACATAATTTAGAAAGGCACACACATGGTTCCATCAGGTCCCACAGTTAACATTGCATATCGGAGCACAAACCAAGCCATAAAATCAATGGAATTGTCTTTAGACCCCTGAGACAGGATTGTATGGAGGCGCGCGCGCACGCACGCCCCCCCCCCCCCCCCTTGAGGTTTACACACACTTCCTGTTTTTTTGATTGATTGAAATATGTATTAACAGTTTGTAGAATTACAGTACATTTCAAGCACAAACTCAATACAGTCTCAATATGTCTGTTCTGTTTTCGTTTGTTTTGTTTTCTCTTGTCTCAATTGTATTTTAAAATGGAATAAAAGCAAAAAAAAACATTATAAATATATATATATAATAGCCTTGTCATTTTACTCACTCTTCTAGGTTTCAGGAATCGGGAGGGTTTTCCACCACGGGCTGGTGAATGGGTGATATTCCACAACAGAACGATCTCTCTCTCTCTGGACAAGTCTCCACAGATGACGGTCAACAACAGTTTGTTTTAGTACGCCAGGCTCTAGCTCTGCTCTAGTCTAGACTTTACAAATATGAACAGAGAATACTTGCGCGAAGACTCGACATGTATTTCTGTCTACAATACTGTCTGCATGTAATCGATAAAGTTGCTTTTCTGCCTCGCAAGTGAAGCCACAGTCAGCATATGAAAACCTCTCTTTGTCTCTCACTAGTCACTTCATTCTGACTTTGGCCGCGCCGTGCAAAAACACAAGACAATAGCAGTGAAGCCCCTCCCCTTCCCTCTCGCAGTGTTGCCAACTCTCGCGAGAGACATCTTCTAGCCTACAAACGAACTTTAGCGCCACCATTCGCCTACATGTGTGCATGCCATGCGCACATAAGAGCTGATTGTAACCCGTGGCTATATTGTTTAATAGTGTATGAACGTTTTAGTCAAAATACTTTAAATAATCAGATAAACTTCTGTACTTTCTATGCTAAATTACCTGCAATAAAAAAGCATAAAGCTAAATTATATTTCTGACTATGTAGCTAATTGCAATGGCACAAATCATAGTGACTGATTGTTTTCTAGTTCAGATAAAGATTCAGGACATGACATTGAATCCACATGTATCTTTGAATATTGTTTTGCTATATCTTTGATTGTATTGAATGTATTTAATTTTGTATAGTATAGATTTAGCTGTTGTATGGTTCTATATGTCACAATTGTATATCTGCTGTATGTTTCAGATTCATTTAATTGTCTCTCTGACAAGGAATTCATATCCCAGAGCCTCTTATATGAGGCCTTTGTAATTTTTGAGGTAACTGAACTTGAGACACCACATGACTTATCATCAGCACAGCACAGGGACTGGTCTTATTTAACCCATGTTTCCCTACTCCCTTCTGATTGGTTGTATGACTCTCTGGCACCATATTGTGAACCATATTGTGTGCTCTGTATTCCCTGATGAAGGCTTAACCACCGAAATGTTGGATTCATGATGTCTCAACCTGCTGCGTCCTAATAAAGTATTGGCACTCTGGCTATTGGCGTGTGCGGCCACTGTAATGTAAGGACCACAGCTACAGCTACTGATATTAATAACGGGTGTGTTGCATTTAGGTGTGTGACCCACCTATTCTGCCCTAAAAAAAAAGGCAGTAACTACATTTGTGGTTGAAATTGAGTTATACAATGAACTCCTTGGTCTGTTTTACCTTGTGACAAGGTTTCAGAGTTCCATTTTGCTTTGTTTGAGAGAAAAAGCTCCCTCAAAAATGTCCGCTCATGCCAAAGAAAATAAAGGTGGATGCTGAATGCAGAGGTTTCAACAAAAGATGGACTAGGCTACTAAGTATTAATTTATTGAAGTCAGAAGTATACCAATACTCTTACCAGCTTGTCAAAACAATGCCAGTAGGCTATCTGCTTTTGATATAGAAATACAATTAATTTTATGCAGAATGATTTCAGCATTTTGGCCACCATATTTTTTGATTTCGCCACCATATTTTCTGTTTCTCATATGAGATGATGTCTTACAAAGTAATCTTTTGGGGGTCCCAGATATAAATGGCTTTAAATGGGGGTCAGTAGCCTCTGCATGTCAAACTGGGGGTCCTTTTCAAATGGGGTCTTGCTCTGAAAATTAATTTTCAGGCAAAATCTCGACCTTGCGCGTGCAGACGCGGCCTCCAGCCTGGTACCCTATAGTCAAAATATGGCCCTTGAGGAACATTAATGGGGAACCCTGACATACGGTAATCGGCAATTATTGGGAATAATAATTACCCACTACCCCTGCGTTAAATTCATGTTATGCTTAATTGTATTTAGCATTTCATGTTGTAGAACTGTTGGACACATTTAGGGCCCCATTTTTAAATAGTTCAAATAGTCGATCTACAAGCTGTACGTGTTGACGTAGATCGGCTATAATTGATCAATTAAAATAAAAAAAATAACAAAGGCAATGCAGTTCAGAGATAAGGGGTTTAGCACTGACAAAAATAGGGCCCGTGCCCTGAAGTGATCGAACCACACAGTCTACTCCAACCCTAAAACCCCAGGGTTCAACCCGTAGTAGTAACCTACAGACACCAGACCCCCACTTAAGTTCCCATGCCAAATATAAACATCCCAAGTTTCCCAACATTATCAAAACGACAGAAGACATTACAACAATGTTGTATCCTACTGACTCACCTGCCAGTGAGGCGCACCCACCAGGAGGACATAAGGCCTTCATCCCACTCCTCCCAGCCCAACACTCCCCGCTGACAGGTGCCGCCCCACTGCGCCTCAGCCTGTAGAATTACATAGCCTGGGCAGGTTTATAATCCGGTCGGGAGCGGATAACTTTCGTCATGTTGTAGTCAATGATTCTAGTCATCTGGCAGGAAACCACAAGACGGAATCAGTACTTCTTATTCCGCCTTGTGGGTTCCTGCCTAAAGGACTACAAATCAGTGACTACAACATGACGTAAATTACCATCCGCTCCGGACCGGTTCACACAGCAATTTTGGAACTCAGACCAGGCTTTCCTCCGACGTGGAAAGCCTGCATGGTGACGCGAGGTTAAGGATTACATGCTGTGAGACATACTGTATCACCCTCTCTCTCCCTGCCCAGCTTCCCTCCACCGAACACGGGCCATTTGTGTTCGTATAGATGACCCGACAAAGCCAGATGCACCACGGTGGATTTTCACTCTAAAGACACATGGTATATGCACCGTAGTCTCTCGAGACAGACTCATGGTGTCACAAGGGCAGTTTTTATTTTATTTTTTGACGATGGATTCTCAGATTGTACACACTGTAATATGCATTAGTGTGCACGTATGGCATGGCCACAAGCAGCAATACATGTCACCTTTTTAGAAAAACCACACCTGTGCAATGTGAGGGGCGCTCTAATCATCATACATCATCTCATTCTGGCCAATCACAACTTGCGTCCTCACTTTCATCATCGATGTTGCTTCGTCATCAATGCATGTCATCAATAATTTACACCATGACGTAAAGTTGTCCATTCATTGTCAATGGGAATTTAATGTCTGGGTAGGACAAAGTTTGTGGACACACACTAAAAGCTGGACATATAGGAGGGCCTCAAAAAAAAAAGAATTGCTTGAATAAACATGCACTTTGAAGAGTATAATTTATTTCAGGAACCTATATATAATAACAGTTACAAACTGCTTTGGTAAAACGAGCATGTATCAGACTCCAGCTCCTGGCTGCTACAGGACGTCACAGACATAAGTCGCATACCGAAGCGGACGTAGGGGGCATGGCCAGGAATACCATCTATATAGGCCATTGTTTCTCAAAGTAGGGTCCTTGAGGTAGTTGCAGAGGGTCCCCAGATAAATGATGGCTAGTTAGGAACCAAATAGGCTAGGAACCAAATGGACCCTTATGTGGTTGTAACTTTGAGAGTGTACTAATGCAGGGGTTCTCAACGTTTTTGTCTGGGGACCCCCGGAAATGCTTTGGCCATGTCTCGCAGCCCCCCTCCCCACCACGAATTTAAACTGACTGCAAAAATAACCTTATAATAGAGAAAATACATCATGAATACTGAAACTTTATGCATGCACTATGTGTATTATGTAAACTGGCCTATTGAGTGGTCTATTCAAGCACTTTTGACCGGTTGCAGAAGATGAATAAGGAGGCCAGGCATGTCCTTATTTGACTAACATTTTATTAAAAACTAAAGTAGTGGTAGTATGGCTGTACAGCAGGTACATTATTTGAATGAGTTGTATATATGGAGGGACAACATCTTGCTCTTCAATGAGCTCCGTTCTTTTATAGTGAGAGTAAAATGTTCAGAGGTCAACATGTGTCCACAAAATACACTGAATCCTGACCTGTACTGTGTGTCTCTTTCCAAAGTGTATTGTTCTCACACACAAGAACACAATTATACTGTTTGTTTAAAAATCATGTATTGTTATTGTACTGTTCTCTATACAGTACTCTATATAGTACTGTTTGATATTGTGATTGAGTACAGTATAACAACAGCATCATAATAATAAAACATGCAGTGTCAGATGTACATACAGAAATACATAATGTAGATCAGGGGTAGGCAACTTTGACCATGGAGAGGGCCACTATATTTCCACACTCACTCCAGAGGGCCACTGTCATAGCACAAATAGCTCAAGTAGATACACTGTAGATCAGCTATTTTTGCTAATTTCTTTATTGAAATCCTGAAAAATGCATAATTTCAAATGCATTTAATTATAGTTATTTTAACTTGACGAACTAAATCCAAATACATTGGACACAAAAAAAGACTAACATTTAATACTAGTCAATAGGCTACATATAGACTGAAGTAATTAAAGCGGGTCATGTGTGGAATTGTAACAGCTGAAATCAATAATATATCAGTATTCTGATATTAACCTGAGGGCCACATTAAGTGATGGTGGGCCCCGGGGCCGCCAGTTGCCCATGTATGATGTAGATACTAGATAGATTGATGCAATGGGGAAAAAAACATCAAAAAGACAGAAGAAAAGATGGTCTCTAATAGACTCAAACACAGGTCACCACCATACTTTTCTGTTCTAATAATTTCTCAGATAACTCTTGACCCAGTCAATAAGAAATACCACTAAAATGGACCATAATGCACGTTCACGTGGAAAGTTTCTCTCAAGGGCGAATTATCTAGTGGCGTTTAAGGCGGGACATTTCAGAGACACTGATCACATCCATGGGGATTCTCTCCACTGTAATTCCCAGTATGATTTCTCTGGTGGCTTTTAAGGCCGGCCAAACGAGAGAAGTGTTGTCCACACTGATCACATCCATAGGGTATCTCTCAAGTGTGAATTCTTTGGTGTCTTTTAAGGTGGGACAAACGAGAGAAGTGTTGTCCACACTGATCACATCCATAGGGTTTCTCTCCAGTGTGAATTCTTTGGTGTCTTTTAAGGTGGGACAAACGAGAGAAGTGTTGTCCACACTGATCACATCCATAGGGTTTCTCTCCAGTGTGAATTCTTTTGTGTTCTCTAAGGCTGGACATGTCAGAGGAGTGATGTCCACACTGATCACATCCATAGGGTTTCTCTCCAGTGTGAATTCTTTTGTGTTTTCTAAGGCTGGACATTACAGAGAAGTGTTTTCCACACTGATCACATCCATAGGGTTTCTCTCCAGTGTGAATTCTCTGGTGTGTTTTAAGGCTGGACATTACAGAGAAGTGTTTTCCACACTGATCACATCCATAAGGTTTCTCTCCAGTGTGAATTCTTTTGTGTTCTCTAAGGCTGGACATGTCAGAGGAGTGATGTCCACACTGATCACATCCATAGGGTTTCTCTCCAGTGTGAATTCTCTGGTGTGTTTTAAGGTTGGACATTACAGAGAAGTGTTGTCCACACTGATCACATCCATAGGGTTTCTCTCCAGTGTGAATTCTCTGGTGGGTTTTAAGGTGGGCCAATAGAGAGAAGCGTTTTCCACACTGATCACATCCATAGGGTTTCTCTCCAGTGTGAATTCTCTGGTGTGTTTTAAGGTTGGACATTACAGAGAAGTGTTGTCCACACTGATCACATCCATAGGGTTTCTCTCCAGTGTGACTTCTTTTGTGTTTTCTAAGGCTGGACATGTCAGAGGAGTGATGTCCACACTGATCACATCCATAGGGTTTCTCTCCAGTGTGAATTCTTTTGTGTTTTCTAAGGCTGGACATTACAGAGAAGTGTTTTCCACACTGATCACATCCATAGGGTTTCTCTCCAGTGTGAATTCTCTGGTGTGTTTTAAGGCTGGACATTACAGAGAAGTGTTTTCCACACTGATCACATCCATAAGGTTTCTCTCCAGTGTGAATTATTTTGTGTTCTCTAAGGCTGGACATGTCAGAGGAGTGATGTCCACACTGATCACATCCATAGGGTTTCTCTCCAGTGTGAATTCTTTTGTGTTTTCTAAGGCTGGACATTTCAGAGAAGTGTTGTCCACACTGATCACATCCATAGGGTTTCTCTCCAGTGTGAATTCTCTGGTGGGATTTAAGGTGGGACAATAGAGAGAAGCGTTGTCCACACTGATCACATCCATATGGTTTCTCTCCAGTGTGAATTCTCTGGTGTGTTTTAAGGTGGGACAATTGAGAGAAGTGTGTTCCACACTGATCACATCCATATGGTTTCTCTCCAGTGTGAATTCTCTGGTGTGTTTTAAGGCTGGACATTTGAGAGAAGTGTTCTCCACACTGATCACAGCCATAGGGTTTCTCTCCAGTGTGAATTCTCTGGTGTTGTTTAAGGCTGGACATTTCAGAGAAGTGTTTTCCACACTGATCACATCCATAGGGTTTCTCTCCAGTGTGAATTCTCTGGTGTGTTTTAAGGCTGGACATTTGAGAGAAGTGTTCTCCACACTGATCACATCCATATGGTTTCTCTCCAGTGTGAATTCTCTGGTGTATTTTAAGTTTGGAGATGCAAGTGAAGTGTTTTCCACACTGATCACAGCAATGGTGTTGTTTCTTTGCCAAGCTCCTTTGTTCGTTCACCTCTGGTAGGTCAGGGCAGTCAGACTGGTGATGCGACACTGGAATGGAAACAAATACAAAGGAAAGATTGTTGGTAGGTAGAAAGACTTTAGAGAAGTAGAAGAACTTTGTGGATGTTCGACAAATCTCTGTCATGTAGCTAACGAACAGTGGCCTTAACAACTGTAGCAGGTACTTTCACCTGTTGCAGAAATTAATTAGATAAAGTGCCCCTCGGAGCAGGTTGTGGCCTCCTGGTGGCGCTATAATAGGCCAATGTGAAAAGGGTGCCATTTCTTCTTATGCCTTGGATGGCAATTGGATGATTTCAGGTATTTTGTTCCAAAAATGTGTTTTGAAAAAATCCACCTGCTGGTGGCGCTATAACAGGCCAACGACGAACCTCTGCCCCAAATATTCCTCAACGGCCTGTTATAGCGCCACCATGAGGCCGATTAAGGCAAAACACATTTCTGTAAATAATTTTATCCAAACATCACACAATTTGGTATACACTATCTCCATAGTCATGTGATCAACACGGATCACATGCACCATTTCCCATCTTCCATCCTGATTGGCGAAGATTGGCTTCCAAAGTTCACATGATTTGTCTGTTTCGAACAAAATGCCACAAATCACAAACGCAGTGTGCAATTCCCGTGAAATTATACACGCATATTTCCACTAGGCCGAGGACGACATGCCACTAATTATTTTCCAAATCAGCCTCACGGTGGTGCTATAACAGGGCAATTCATGTTTTTACTTATAACTGCATCGATCTGTATACAACTTATGTATAATAATAATAAAACTTTATTTGTATAGCACTTTTCATGACATGAAATGCAGCTCAAAGTGCTTTACAGAGCAATGGAGAAAAAAATAAAATAAAGGCATAAACATTAAAAAACAAGAGCAGTAATGCAATACAGTGAGGACATGAATAACCAAAAATGTAAAGATCAATTAAAAGCAAGGATTTAGAAGTGGGTCTTGAGCTGTGCTTTAAAAATGTCTACAGAGGCTGCCTGTCGAAGGTACAGTGGGAGTTTTTTCCACGCCCTCGGCCTGTAGAAGCATGAAGCTGCTTCCCCGTATTTTTTTGTTGCCATTCTTTAAGGCAAAGTGAACAGGCCAGCAGTGGAAGACCTTAGGGGGCGGTTTGGGACATATTTTGGAACCACCCCCCTGTATAATGGTATGCCCCAGCAGCACTGGGGGAAGTTGTGATGTTTACATCCGGGCATCAGTTCCAATACAGTCACACTAGAGTACATACTACTGTCTCGTCTCTCCTGATTTATACATACAAAAACAAGTACAGTTTAAGTGAAGAGTATTGTGCTTCGGTGCGGGACCCGGCGTGAAAAAAAAGAAAGAAAGGAAAAAGACGGAGAAGGAAAGGGACCGGCAGAACAGCCGTTAGCAACAAGCTAACGTAAAATAACACCACGATGGCAGCAAATATACCACCACCGGAGGAGATGAAGATGAGCGGCGATCTGGCAAGTTAACTGGGACAATTTCAGAGCAGAATTTGAGGACTATTTACTTGCAACGAGATTAACAGAAAAGGCAAAGGAGGTACAGGCAGAAACTCTACAAAGAGTGATGGGCAGTGAATGTCGTCATATATACAAGCATAATCTAGGACTCACGGCGGAGCAAGGGAAGGACGTGCAAGTTATTCAACGCCTTGGAGGCATATTTCAAGCCAGCTAAACTAGAAATGTCATAATCGAGAGATACGTTTTTGGAATCTGCAAGCAAGATGAAGGAGAGCCGCCATTGATGCATTTGTAACAAAGCTGAGGGAGAAGGCTGCTTCCTGCGAGCATGGACAACTCAGAGAGGAGTTGATAAGAGACAGACTGGTGCTGGGTGTGAGTGACGAGAGTGTTGCGTCGCCGTCTACTCAAGACAGAAGGATCTCACACTGGCATCAGCCATAGAAATTATGTCGAGCTGCAGAGATGACAAGACATGAGAATACAAGCAATCACACGGGACAGGTCTCTAGAGACAGTGCATGCGACGGATGGCCGTCGTCCACGGGCCCCCACCAAGGCAGGAACGCTCGGACAGGGTTCGGTATCAGACCCCAGGAGCTAATGATAGTTCTATACATGCAGATTATGTGGCAACGCACACAGGCGCGGACGTGAGTCTTGCCCAGCGCTTGGAAAGAACTGCCGTCACTGTGGCACAGCGAATCATTTTTGCCAAGGTGTGTGTGAAGAGGGGCCAAGCCACACGACAGCTACATGCAGCGGACGCTGAAGTGTACGAGGAGGACGTGGACAGGTCCAACACAGAGGCCCATATATATATACACAGCAGAGAGCATAGGGTCAGTTCAGGGACATGGGAAGAAATGGTTTGCCAACATAAAACTGAATGGAGGGTTTCAGAGGTGCCAGCTAGATTCAGGGGCAACATGTGATATGATGGGCATAAAAGATGTGAGGAGACTCGCTCCTGAGGCAAAGCTACTTCCAAGCCAGACCAGGTTAGTACTGTATTCAGGCCAATCAATGCACTCAGTAGGCATATTTCACACAGAGTGTGTAGTGAGGGGTAAAGCACACAAGTTGCAGTTTGAAATTGTGAGAAGCGGGCAGAGGCCCTTGTTGTCAGGTGAAACCAGTGAGCGCTTAGGTCTGATGCGCTTCACCATCCCAGAGGAGCTTCTTAATGGTAGGACACAGCAGCACAGAGCCACTTACCAGACAGCACCTCGTGCAGACTTACAGTGACGTTTTCAATGATCCGGTTGAGTCACTACCAGGGGATGTTCATTTTGAGCTACATGCAGATGTAGCCCCAGTGCAGGCTTCCCTGCGCAATGTCCCAGTGGCTCTCAGAGAGGCAGTCAAGGCTCAGTTAGACAAATATGAGAGGGATGGCCATTTAACCCCCGTGACAGAACCTACTGACTGGATTAGCAATATGGTGATCATCAGACAGCCAGAGAAGCTGAGAATCTGCATAGACCCCAAGTCACTAAATCAGGCTTTAAAGAGGTCTCACTACATAATGCCGACACTTGAAGATGTGTTATACAAGCTGGCGCTGCCCAGGGCACGTATTTTCACCCTTGTAGATGCACGAGATGCTTTCTTGCAGTGTAAACTAGACGAAGAGAGTAGTTACACCACCACATTCTGGACACCATGGGGCAGGAAGCACTGGTTAAAACTGCTTTTTGGGGTGTCCGTGGCCCCAGAAATATACCAGAGAAAGCAGCATGAGCTACTGACAGGGCTCAGTGGGGTAGAACCAATAGCGGATGATATTTTGATTGTGGGGTGCAGGGAGACAGATGAGCAGGCCATACAGGACCATGACACCAAACTTTTAGCACTCATGCAGAGGTGCAGGGAGGTTAGGCTGAGACTGAGTTTGAGGAAACTACAATTCAGGGTCAGAGAGGTCAAGTTTCATGGACACATTCTATCGGCGGATGGACTCAGAGCGGACTCGGAGAAAATTAGGGCAGTCCGTGACATGCCTCACCCCGAAGATGCCCAGGCCGTACAACGGTTTATCGGGTTTGTGACGTACCTTGCCAGGTTCATGCCCCGCCTCTCTGAGGTATGCGAGCCACTACGGAGGCTGTTGGACAAGGACGTTCCGTGGCATTGGCTGCCCAAACACGACGCTGCAGTCGAGGAGATCAAGAGACTCGTTACTACGGCCCCGCTCCTGCGATACTACGCCGTGACCAAGCCGGTCACCATCCAGAGTGTATGGGCGGGAGGAGATAACAGCAGAAACGGACTACAAGCCACTCATCTCAATATTCACCAAGCCCCTTTCTCACAGCACCCAAACGACTCCAGAGCATGTTGCTCACACTTCAAGCATACAATCTCATGGTTGTGTACAAGCCTGGTGTCACAAAGACTGGATCTATAGGAGGGACTGAACTCTTATTTTGGGTTTGATGACTCACTGTGGCTGCTTTATTGTTTGTTGTTTAAAAAGAAAACTGTGAAGAAGGTTGGGAGGTTGTAAAATGTCTGAATGCATTTGTTGACTGCTCTGCTTTCTTGTTGAATGTAAACGAAAAGAAAGAAAATAGGAAAGATAACATGGGTGAGCTGTGTAATGCTGGATTTTGATTTGCACTAAAGAATGTTTGCTATTGTACATTTCTGCAATGTTCTCATCTATAAAAGGGGAGATGTTACAGGGAGTGGGAACCACCCCCCTGTATAATGGTATGCCCCAGCAGCACTGGGTGAAGTTGTGATGTTTACATCCGGTGTTCTAGTTTGTCATCAGACCCTGTCAACTTCAGACTGCGTCAACCGTCGCCGTAGAGACTGACCCACAACTGCAGATGTTGTTCACAGCGAAATAATTCATAGCAGTCCGCGTCAATGCCTGCTTTTTCTCTTTATTTTAATCACAATTCCAAACAACATAGCCTATAAGCCTACCGATGTGATTCTTGTCTTAAGCGTCGGGCAGACGTTGTGTGGAGTGTGGACCTTAGCCAGGTTGTTGTTGTTGTTGTTGTTGACAGTCACGGGAAGAAGGGGTTGTCTGACTCTTACTGTTTCTCAAATAATACATTAGCTTTTATAAATTCTATTGTATTCGCCATTGGAGTATGAGTATGTGTCACGTACATTAACCATGTAGCCCAGCATGTAGTGCGTGAAAATAAACGCATTGATGAATGAAGGAAGAAATAAATAAATAAATAAATGTTTCTGACTGGGATTCAAACTTGTCCTGTTCTCAGCATAAGTTCACCTGTCTGGAGCATAGTCCAATGCACCATTCTATCTATAACGTTTAGTAACCGTAATCACATCATGGCGTATAGAACCAGCCATCAACGCACCAAACCTTCATGGTCAATAGGTTAAGTTGAGATCTCAGTCACCACACTGGTTTACAACGTAGCTGTTTATTATCGATTTGTTTCAAAAAAGCATCTCTCACCATCATCACCTAAAAGGAAAGCAAAGGTACTATGTTTACCCAGGGTAACTGGACTAAGCATCAGATACTTGTTTACAGCCAGGCCCTGCTTATTTCATAGAACATTTCATGGTAGTGGTTCAATGCCTTGTCCAAGGGCACTTCAGCGGTGGTAATTTTTTACGTGTCGGACAGCTGATTCGAACTGGCGACGTTCCGGTATCAAGACCACTCTGCAATCCGTTCGGCCACCGATGCTATAGTCATTATGTTATACAGCCTACTTAGAAATTGTAAATATATGAAGCATATTAAAAACATTATAGGTAGACAAACAGTTTGTTATATGACCTCATTATCTCATAGATAACATAAAATGGAAACCCACATACATACATACATATAATTATCAACCAATTAATTAATGAATTGATTGATTGACATTTTTATTTCACAGTATGCAGACTGAGAACATTTCAAAGCACATTGAGCACAACTCAATACAAAAGCTGTTAAATGTGAGTGAACTTTAACTAAATGCATGAATAACAATGTATTCATGTTCTTTCAGATTGAATGCTCATCTTGTGAATTATGGTTTCACTGGGTGTGTGTAGGCAACCCCCAGCCTTCACATAAACCAGTGCATCTCCCTCCATCCACTCTCCACTGTTCTGGTTGGCCAGCCATCATTTTTATGATTTATTTATTTTTTGATTTATTAAAAAACACTGCTCACTCCTCATGCATTGAAGTATGAGCTCAGTTCGGGGGGCTCCCCAGGTTGGCAGAGGGTGAGTAGCAGCCAGGATTACATTTTAAGAAATTGGCACCGGGTGTAAAATAGAAAAAAGAAAACGATGACCTGTCTTAGTTGTTGCTCTTGATGACCTGGATGACCAATGAATACTTCTGCAAAGGTTACAATCAAATTTAGATGAAATGCTATTTAGATACTATAGGTTCATTATACTATCCTATAGTTTCAATGTGTAGATTATTTGCTATCCTGGTTTACTGAGGCAACATTTGTCTCTCTGCATTTGATGCATGTTTACCTTACTTATTGTAAGTCATAAGTTAAAGCTGCTAAATGCCTAAATCATTTAGTTCAACCCTACCCAAATCTATTATGGTGCCTTTATACACTGCCAACCAATGTCACATGCTCCATCAACATGGACAGAAAAGGTAAGGTTACACCGATACAGAGGAGCAGACTGCAATGACTATAGTTATTACATTACATTACATTATGTTATACAGGCTACTTAGAAATTGTAAACATATGAAGCATTATAGGTTAGAGTTAGACAGTTTGTTTATAACATGACCTCATAGACAACACACACAGATCATCAAGAGGCCAAGTAAATCAGCCAAAATACCAGTAAACTAGGATAGCAAATAATCTAAGATGAACAAGAATCACATCGGTAGTTTTATTGTGTTGTTTGGAATTGTGATTAAAATAAAGGGAAAAAGCAGGCATTGACGCGGACTGCTACGCATTATTTCGCTGTGAACAACATCTGCAGTTGTGGGTCCGTACGGTTGACAGGGTCTGATGACAAACTAGAACACCCCCCCCTCTCTTGTCTTAATTGTTTCCTCTGATTTGTTTGTGATCATCTTCATCTTGTATTTTAAAATGGAATAAAATAAAATAAAAACATTATAAATATATATACATAATAGCCTTGTCATTTTACTCACTCTTCTAGGTTTCAGGAATCGGGAGGGTTTTCCAACACGGGCTGGTGAATGGGTGTCTTGGGTGATATTCCACAACAGAACGATCTCTCTCTCTCTCTCTCTCTCTCTCTCTCTCTCTCTCTCTGGACAAGTCTCCACAGCTGACGGTCGACAACAGTTTGTTTTAGTGCGCCAGGCTCTAGCTCTACTGCTCTAGTCTAGACTTTAAAAATATGAACAGAGCATACTTGTGCCAAGACTCGACATGTATTTCTGTCTACAATATTGTCTGGATGTAATGGATAAAGTTGCTTTTCTGCCTCGCAAGTGAAGCCACAGTCAAAATATGAAAACCAACAAAGGAAGGGAAGCCTCTCCCCTTCCCTCTCGCAGTGTTGCCAACTCTCGCGAGAGACATCTTCTAGCCTACAAACAAACTTTAGCGTCAACATGCGCCTACATGTGTGCATGCCATGCGCACAGAAGAGCTGATTATAACCCGTGCCTATATTGTTTATAGTGTATGAACGTTTGAGACAAAAGTATAGACTTTAAATAATCAGATAAACTTACTGTTCTGCAGTAGTGAAACTACAATATAGCAGCAATCCACTTCTGTACAGTTACATGGTAACATGGTACAGTTTACCCAAATACATATTTGGGAATTTCACATTCCTCATATCATAAGATATAATGATTCATTTTCTTTACTTGGGGTACCTAGAGAGAGATGAAGGGCTGCACCTTAAAGAATTGCATTTGCAACCCCAAAGCCAGAGGCATAGAAGCAAGCTGCTGCCAAGGGTCAAGAGGGGTCTTTGACCCCTAAAGCCAACCTCCTTTACTCCTCATATGATTAAAAAAAAAATAATAATGTCAATAATAAAATATTAAACTACCTTGTGTGATTTGGATTGGTTGACAGTGATATTCACTAGCAGCGCTGGTTATAACAACTCAAAACATGCTGCTACAGTCAGACAATTTTTTTTTTCAGACATGCAAGTAACATCTAGCATGCATCATGGCCATGCATCTCCCATCTGGAAAGAACAGGAAATACGGTAGCCTATGACATTTCCCAGGCACAGGAATTTTGTATGCTGATAGGTATTGTCTATTTTTTCTTATTGCTAAATAAATAAACTAAACTACCGGTAATTTCAGCTGTTACAATTCCAAACATGACCCGCTTTAAGTTTAATTACTTCAGTCTATACTGTAAGACGCGCGAACGCGGGAAGCGAACGCAGATCGTAAATTGCAATAACAATTAGAATAAATTACGAATTAGTGAGAACTGTGTAGTACTGTGAAAGACTCAGCCATAACCATATAACCATAAGGAGTCCCCACGCCATCACACTCATGTCACCATGACTCACAAATCACTCAGCTCCATATATGGGCACAAAAGGGGCCAGGTCCACAACAAACAAATCACTGGCCCCTTTTGTGCCCATATATGGAGCTGAGTGGACCTGGCCCCTTTTGTGCCCATATATGGAGCTGAGTGATTGCTGATGCAACACACTCCATATTTGGATAGCGGGACAGACAGACAGACACACACACACACACAGACACACAGACAGACAGACAGACATGATCTGCTAGGTCTCATAGTAAGTGCTCACTGCGTTCGCAATTAGTAGCTTATTGACTAGTAGGCCTTTACCAGTCTTTTTTATGTCCAATTATATTTGCATTTATGTAATCATAAAGTTAACATAAGAACATGTAAATGTGAAAAAGAAGGCACTGGAGCAGCTCAGACAATTCAGGCTCTTAATTTAATAACAGGGTGCAAAGAAAAAGTGACAACGTTTCGATGTTTAAGTTACATCTTCGTCAGGTCATGACCTGACAAATACCAATATGTTCTCAGTAGTGGGTTACATTTACAGTAGACCAGGGGTTCTCAACCTTTTTGGCTGGGGACCCCCGGAAATGCCTTGGCCATGTCTCGTGACCCCCCCCCCCCCCCCCCCCCCCCCCCACACCCCACACCCCAAAAAATAACCTTAATAATAGTCGAGAAGATATATCATAAATTAATACTGAAAACAGATATGGAAAGTTCATGCATGCACCACGTACTATGTATTGTAAACTATAAATTCCCATTTTCCAGCCATTTAGTTGCAAAAAAAAAGCAAATAATAATTTGGGGACCCCCCAAAATAATTTGCTGACCTGCAAGAGGACGGACGCCAGTATGGGTCCCTTGGCGTTCTGCAAAACGGAACAATATACATTACCCCACCGGCACTCTGCTTGGAGACAAGGCTGTTGCAAATTGCAATTTGGGTTACAAGTTGATTGGCCAGAAGGTAATTACTTGTGGAGTTGACGGGTGGACGAGTGGACTATACCGGTATGTGAAGAGGTCAAATGCGACGGGCCATTGGCTGTCGCGAATGCCACTATGTCCGGCCCAGTCAAGGAGGTTTATGCTTATGGAGATGTGCACATATACTGTACGCATGTAAAAAGGGTTTCGCGCTCGTTGGAATGAGGCCATCAACATGTCTAGGCGACGGGAAGTTCCACCCTGCTCTTCCATCATGCATATTCATCCCTGATCCGGATGTGGTCGACCCAGACGATGACCCCGATGATGATGAAGAAATGTGTTCGTCATGGAGCCATATCTCTTTGCTTTCGTCCTCCTCCTTAATAATTGCTTTCTTCAATGCTGCCTTTTCCTACATGTACATCGTGAAGAAGAAATGGTCGTTCAGAAATCTCTTCACTACAAAGCCGGATAGGAAAAAGAAGAATTACGGAATAAAAAAAGAGACACAGTTGGCACTCTGGCACAACGCTTACTCTACACATTATAACATGCTATAGGAGTTCTGAACAAAGATGGAAGCATTATGTTGAATGTATATGCACATACTAAAACCCTAGCTGATAGGCTGGCCACTGGTTAATATTATATTCAATATATTAATCTGCTTCACTGCTGTTTTTCTGTTGTGTAATTATGAAGGAGCTGATTCCTGACATACAGTATCAAGAAACATGGGAGTGTGGTGGGAGATGTATGTGAGCAGAGCGTGACCATAATGTAAGTGATACTGTCACATGTGTGTACTTGCCTAACCCTTTTTGAGAAGCGATAGCCACATATGTCCAGCTTTCAGTGTTCGACGACTCTTTGACGTTTTAAATTAATCCTCCCCACACAGTTTTGAGTGTTTGTGTTAACCCAAACATTGCGTAACACAAACATTGATGACGAAAGTGAGGACGCAAATTGTGATTGGCCGGAATGAGACGATGTATGATGAGGATGATAAGAGCACCCCTCACTTCACACGGGTGTGATTGTTTTGTATGCTGCTTAATTTTTGCTATACGGTTATAGCATTCATATAACATTTGAGTGAAATGTTTGATGAATAACTCCATCTGTCTGGTCTCCAACATGCTACACAATTACTGCAATCCTGGCCAGGCCCACCCAAAACGTCAGTTCTGGCTTCACCACTGCATTATAACCAAATGGTATGAAGTTCTTAACCAATCTATAAAGGACCAGCCCTTGGAACCAGCCCATGCCATGTATACATATGGAAAGGATGTGGATGTTTTTTTTCCAACCAATGTTCATGTTTTAGGTTGTTATTAGAGAAAGTAAAAGGTGAGTGTATTTTCTTTTTCATTTGCTGCTTTCTTTTGTTTTAGGGATTTTAGCTGTTTTTTACAGGGTGGGAGGGGGGGGGGGGGGGGGGGGCATTTGAGCACAGGGCTCTTTAATAACAACCTAAAACATTGGTTGAAAAAAACAAAAGTTGTGCTTTAAGCTTTTTAAGGAACCCTTGAAACCAAACCTTTTAGTGAAAATCACCTGTGCTTGTGCTGCAGACCCTTGCAGCATTAAATGGCTGGAATTGATTGTCCGGTAGCTATTTATATATTCTGTGTACTACGTTAAAGTATGTGCGTGGATCTTGTGCAAGCTACCAGACAGCTACCAGACGGCAGACAGTTATGCAGAAGGACGTCACGTCGTATATAGAGTATTATATTAGAGTATATATGAATGAATATATACTCTAAGTATATAGGCTATATGTCCAAAACATTACGAAGAAGACAATAGTGAAATAAGCTCACAACGTGTCACCACGCGCCTCATCGTGAGGATGTGAGCTTGTAGATCAGAACCTGGGAAAACAATGTTGAACTATGTAGATACCTGGCCGACATCAATGATACGGACGATCATGGCAGCTGGTGGTGGACAAATAGCATATATACGTATTGTAACTATCTTTTGTTTGTTTTGTTCAGTATACATTCACCCATGCAGTTGCTTAAGAGAGGCCATGCTAACGGACTGTCCCACTCAATCAACCTTTATAGCCGGTATTTTCTTTTCTTTTTTTTTCACCGTAGTGTTATGGCTGACAGGTAATCTCTTCTTTCGATCCATGTCTGCTTTATCAACATGCTACAAAGACTATATCCTATCCACCAATTACACAATTATGTTCTGATATACAGACCTTTTGGTTTGATTTGAACTTCCTTACACTCCATCCAATTAAATATTATTATTAGAAAACAAGAAAATTATGAAGATATTTAATATATTCAGCATTAATTCGTCTATTACTCTATTTCAGCACGGTTACTGTGGTTACTGTGTCTATATGCATGGATACTGTGTCATTACCTCATCTCCTTGTCTATGTTAACGGCCTGCATCAAAGTCAGCACTCGATTCACACTGGGTGTGATTTTTAATTTAAACAGGCGCTAATGACTGGGAGATCACCTACGACGTGGAAGGACCGATCCATGCTGAAGTTGGAACCAGCGTGCTTATCAACTGTTCTTACACTTTACGTGCTGATTTTAAACTTTAAAACGATATTGCATGGTCAAAGTGTGATGAAGCTACAGTTCTCTGTAGTACTTCCGACATGATCTTCCACTCCAGCAAAGCCAATGCCGGTCAGGCTGAGTTCAAAGGTCGAGTGACCAGCTTGGAGCCAAATGTCGCCCAGGCAAACGCCAGCATCGTCATCAGAGACCTCAGAGTGTCAGACACTGGGTACTATCAACTTACTGTTTATGCTTGGCAGACGAACGGAAAGTTATTCTGGTACCACTTTCCTGATGAAAAGCCCATCAAAGTTACAGGTATGAAATATTGTGAATAATATATTTAACCACATTGACCCATTTGGAACATCACTGGTTAGATTCTGGACCGTGGTCAAAAAACACTTGTTTAGAGAAAAGAAAATGCATTGTGGCATAATATGTGTGTTTGCTGTCCCACTATAGGCCTGGCCCAGCCCAAGATCGGTGGGACATCCACAGTTGAAGGACAGGACACCCTCCATTTGACCTAGGCTGTGACGCTCCGAGCTCCCCTCCTTTCGTCACATGGACCAAAGCTGGATCTGACACCCCACTGGCGACTGGACCGCAGAGGACTGACCTGTAACACTCATAGCTACCGACGTCAATTTTATTAAGAACAAAATGATTTCCCTTTGGTCCCTGGCATCTGCAGCTACAAGTGTTCGACGACTCGTTTTAAATTAAAATTAATCCTCTGTTAAATTAAACATTTCTGTGTTATTGCCACTGCTGTTCTGTTTACCTACCAGTGAGGACTCGGAGCCCCCACCAGGAGTAGGACAACAGAGTTCCCTCCCACGGCCAAATAAGGACACCATTAGGACAGTTAGAGAAAGCTGGGTAGAACTGCAGGCTGGCAGAGGGAATTGCCTCTATATTTAAGTGTAACGGCCTAACGGGGGAGACATGTTAACATTGACAGAAAAGTGTTTATTTTCCGTCTAGTAGACTCATCCTGTAGTGTAGAGTGAAAGGGAAATAAAGCAGTTTCAATGCAGAGTTTTGCAGACTAAAGGTTTTCTCCCCTAGATGTGCTATTTGCAACAGATTGGAATCTGCATGCAAGATAAAAGACAGACAGAGATAATTTAGTTGTTTTCACAGAGTAGCAGCGTTAAACATGTTTTCCCCATGACAATTAAAGATATAAACTCAAAGTTAAAGTTACGTTAAACCACTCTGCTTATTTTAAAACTTTGATTCAGTGTACTATGCATTTCTAGGTAGAGGAAGTTATCCTGAAAGTGCACAGGTTAAAAGACCAGGTTTACTGATAGGACTGGCAGTCTACAGCTGGTTCCCTCCAAATGGTTAAATCATGTCTTTGTTATTTGTACTTTGACTGACTTTCATTATGTACTTTCTATGCTAAATTGCCTGCAATAAAAAAGCATAAGCTAAATTCTAATTCTGACTATGTAGCTAATTGCAATGGCACAAATCATAGTGACTGATTGTTTTCCAGTTCAGATTAAGATTCAGGACATGACATTTAATCCACATGTATCTTTGAATATTGTTTTGCTATTTAATCCACATGTATCTTTGAATATTGTTTTGCTATATCTTTGATTGTATTGAATGTATTGGATTTGGTATAGTATAGATTTAGCTGTTGTATGGTTCTATATGTCACAATTGTATATCTGCTGTATTTTTCAGATTCATTTAATTGTCTCTCCGACAAGGAATTCATATTCCAGAGCCTCTTATATGAGGCCTTTGTAATCTTTGAGGTAACTGAACTTGAGACACCACATGACTTATCATCAGCACAGCACAGGGACTGGTCTTATTTAACCCATGTTTCCCTACTCCCTTCTGATTGGTTGGATGACTCTCTGGCACCATATTGTGAACCATTATGTGCTCTGTATTCCCTGATGAAGGCTTAACCACCGAAATGTTGGATTCATGATGTCTCAACCTGCTTCGTCCTAATAAAGTATTGGCACTCTGGCTATTGGCGTGTGTGGCCACTGTAATGTAATGTAACCACAGCTACAGCTACTGATATTAATAACGGGTGTGTTGCATTTAGGTGTGTGACCCACCTAAAAAAGCAGTAACTACATTTGTGGTTGAAATTTTGGAACTCAGACCAGGCTTTCCTCCGAGGTGGAAAGCCTGCATGGTGAGTGACGCGAGGTTAAGGATTACATGCTGTGACACATACTGTATCACCCTCTCTCTCCCTGCCCAGCTTCCCTCCACCGAACACGGGCCATTTGTGTTCGTATAGATGACCCGACAAAGCCAGATGCACCACGGTGGATTTTCACTCTAAAGACACATGGTATATGCACCGTAGTCTCTCGAGACAGACTGGCGTCACAAGGGCACTGTTTTTCCTTTATTTTTTGACGATGGATTTTCAGATTGTGCGCACTGTCTGTAATATGCATTAGTGTGCACGTGTGGCATGGCCACAAGCAGCAAAAAATGTCACCCTTTTAGAAAAATCACACCTGTGCGATGTGAGGGGCGCTCTAATCATCATACATCATCTCATTCTGGCCAATCACAACTTGCGTCCTCACTTTCATCATCGATGTTGCTTCGTCATCAATGCATGTCATCAATAATTTACACCATGACGTAAAGTTGTCCATTCATTGTCAATGGGAATTTAATGCTTGGGTAGGACAAAGTTTGTGGACACACACTAAAAGCTGGACATATAGGAGGGCCTCAAAAAAATAATTGCTTGAATAAACATGCACTTTGAAGAGTATAATTTATTTCAGGAACCTATATAATAACAGTTACAAACTGCTTTGGTAAAACGAGCATGTATCAGACTCCAGCAGCTGGCTGCTACAGAACGTCACAGACATAAGTCGCATACCGGAGCGGACGTAGGGGGCATGGCCAGGAATACCATCTATATAGGCCATTGTTTCTCAAAGTAGGGTCCTTGAGGTAGTTGCAGAGGGTCCCCAGATAAATGATGGCTAGTTAGGAAATAAATAGGCTAGGAACCAAATGGACCCTTATTTGGTTGTAACTTTGAGAGTGTACTAATGCAGGGGTTCTCAACGTTTTTGTCTGGGGACCCCCGGAAATGCTTTGGCCATGTCTCGCAGCCCCCCTCCCCACCACGAATGTAAACTGACTGCAAAAATAACCTTATAATAGAGAAAATACATCATACATATTCAAATACTGAAACCAGATTTTATCATTAAGGAAAGTTTATGCATGCACTATGTGTACGTAAACTCTAAATTTCCATTTTCCAGGGACCCACGGGCTGAGAACCCCTGGCCTATTGAAGCGGTGGTCTATTCAAGCACTTTTGACCGGCTGCAGAAGATGAATAAGGAGGCCAGGCATGTCCTTATTTGACTAACATTTTATTATAAACTAAAGTAGTGGTAGTATGGCTGTACAGCAGGTACATTATTTGAATGAGTTGTATATATGGAGGGACAACATCTTGCTCTTCAATGAGCTCCGTTCTTTTATAGTGAGAGTAAAATGTTCAGAGGTCAACATGTGTCCACAAAATACACTGAATCCTGACCTGTACTGTGTGTCTCTTTCCAAAGTGTATTGTTCTCACACACAAGAACACAATTATACTGTTTGTTTAAAAATCATGTACTGTTATTGTATTGTTCTCTATACAGTACTCTATATAATATGGTACCGTTTGATATTGTGATTGAGTACAGTATAACAACAGCATCATAATAATAAAACATGCCGTGTCAGATGTACATATAAGCAGAAATACATAATGTAGATCAGGGGTATATAGGCAACTTTGACCATGGAGAGGGCCACTATATTTCCACACTCACTCCAGAGGGCCACTGTCATAGCACAAATAGCTGATCTTGCTATTTCTTTTATTGAAATCCTGAATTATTTTTTGACATTTTTTAATTGGAATCTTAAAAAATTACCTTTTTATTTCATTTCAAATGCATTTAATTATAGTTATGTTAACTTTACGAACTAAATCCAAATACATTGGTCACAAAAAAAGACTAACATTTAATACTAGTCATTAAGCTACATATAGACTGAAGTAATTAAAGCGGGTAATGTTTGCATGTGTGGAATTGTAACAGCTGAAATCAATAATATATCAGTATTCTGATTAACCTGAGGGCCACATTAAGTGATGGTGGGCCCCGGGGCCGTCAGTTGCCCATGTATGATGTAGATACTAGATAGATTGATGCAATGGGGAAAAAAACATCAAAAAGACAGAAGAAAAGATGGTCTCTAATAGACTCAAACTCAGGTCACCACCATACTTTTCTGTTCTAATAATTTCTCAGATAACTCTTGACCCAGTCAATAAGAAATACCACTAAAATGGATCATAATGCATGTTTATGTGGAAAGTTTCTCTCAAGGGTGAATTATCTAGTGGCGTTTAAGGCGGGACATTTCAGAGACACTGATCACATCCATGGGGATTCTCTCCACTGTAATTCCCAGTATGATTTCTCTGGTGGCTTTTAAGGCCGGCCAAACGAGAGAAGTGTTGTCAACACTGATCACATCCATAGGGTTTCTCTCCAGTGTGAATTCTCTGGTGTGTTTTAAGGCTGGACAATTGAGAGAAGTGTTGTCCACACTGATCGCATCCATAGGGTTTCTCTCCAGTGTGAATTCTCTCGTGTTTTTTAAGGCTGGACAATTGAGAGAAGTGTTGTCCACACTGATCGCATCCATAGGGTTTCTCTCCAGTGTGAATTCTCTGGTGTGTTTTAAGGTTGGACAATTGAGAGAAGTGTTGTCCACACTGATCGCATCCATAGGGCTTCTCTCCAGTGTGAATTATCTCGTGTTTTTTAAGGCTGGACAATTGAGAGAAGTGTTGTCCACACTGATCGCATCCATAGGGTTTCTCTCCAGTGTGAATTCTCTGGTGGGTTTTAAGGTGGTCCAAACGAGAGAAGTGTTGTCCACACTGAACACATCCATAGGGTTTCTCTCCAGTGTGAATTATCTCGTGTTTTTTAAGGCTGGACATTTCAGAGAAGTGTTGTCCACACTGATCACATCCATAGGGTTTCTCTCCAGTGTGAATTCTCTGGTGTGTTTTAAGGTTGGACATTACAGAGAAGTGTTGTCCACACTGATCACATCCATAGGGTTTCTCTCCAGTGTGAATTATTTCGTGTTTTTTAAGGCTGGACATTTCAGAGAAGTGTTTTCCACACAGATCACATCCATAGGGTTTCTCTCCAGTGTGAATTCTCTGGTGTATTTTAAGTTTTGAGATGCAAGTGAAGTGTTTTCCACACTGATCACATCCATAGGGTTTCTCTCCAGTGTGAATTCTCTGGTGTGTTTTAAGGTGGGACTTTACAGAGAAGTGTTTTCCACACTGATCACATCCATAGGGTTTCTCTCCAGTGTGAATTCTCTGGTGGGTTTTAAGGTGGTCCAAACGAGAGAAGTGTTGTCCACACTGAACACATCCATAGGGTTTCTCTCCAGTGTGAATTATCTCGTGTTTTTTAAGGCTGGACATTACAGAGAAGTGTTGTCCACACTGATCACATCCATAGGGTTTCTCTCCAGTGTGAATTATTTCGTGTTTTTTAAGGCTGGACATTTCAGAGAAGTGTTTTCCACACAGATCACATCCATAGGGTTTCTCTCCAGTGTGAATTCTCTGGTGTATTTTAAGTTTTGAGATGCAAGTGAAGTGTTTTCCACACTGATCACATCCATAGGGTTTCTCTCCAGTGTGAATTCTCTGGTGTCTTTTAAGGTGGGACATTTCAGAGAAGTGTTGTCCACACTGATCACATCCATAGGGTTTCTCTCCAGTGTGAATTCTCTGGTGTTTTTTAAGGCTGGACATTTGAGAGAATTGTTGTTTACACTGATCACATCCATAGGGTTTCTCTCCAGTGTGAATTCTCTGGTGTATTTTAAGGCTGAACATTTCAGAGAAGTGTTGTCCACACTGATCACATCCATAGGGTTTCTCTCCAGTGTGAATTCTCTGGTGTGTTTTAAGTTTGGAGATGCAAGTGAAGTGTTTTCCACACTGATCACAGCAATGGTGTTGTTTCTTTGCCAAGCTCCTTTGTTCGTCCACCTCTGGTAGGTCAGGGCAGTCAGACTGGTGATGAGACACTGGAATGGAAACAAATACAAAGGAAAGATTGTTGGTAGTTAGAAAGACTAGAAAGACGCCACTATGAACGTGAACGAAGTTCTGAAGGAGATTAAATCACTCCGAGCAGACTTTGGTTTAAAGTTGGACAATATCGAGTCTCGTTTGACTACCATGGCAAGCTCATTGACCGTAGTGGAAAATACAATGACAAATATACAGCAAGAAGTCTCCTCCAACGCAACGCGCATTGTGGAAGCTGAGGAGAGAATATTAAAAACGGAAGAAACACTGGACCAAACAGAAATCGCACTGGAATCGGCCATGAAACGCATTGCTCACCTTGAGTCCAAAGCAGTGGCCCAGGAGGACCAGTCCAGAAGATTAAACCTACGTCTGTTTGGTTTGCGGGAGGGGGCACAAGGACGGGTGCCACTCTTTGACTTTATTAATAGCATGCTACCACAGTGGCTAGAAATGGGTCCAGACGTGTCATTTTCCTTGGAACGTGTCCACCGCACATTGGCACCGGAGAAGTCTGGCCAGAACCGAGCAGTACTGATCCGCTTCCTGAAGTCCCCGGAGAAGGAGTTGGTGTACCGTAAAGCAAAGCAGATGGATATCAAATACGACAAGAGTAAACTAACACTCGCGCAGGACCTGTCGGCGGACACAGTTCGAATCCGTCGGGGATTTAATCCAGTTACCCAGCTCTTTGTCGACATCGACGCCTTCCGTGGGTTCAACCATAATCCATGTAAACTGAGAGTGCTGCATGAAGACAAAATACACCTCTTCTCAACACCCGAAGCGGCTCAGGAATTCTACAGCAAGATCACCAAAGTGAATAAAGTTTCCACTGACGATCACACGGCGGAGAAATAAAGCAGCCACGGATCTGTTTCTTTTTTTTCTCTCTGCCTCTACCCCTCACGGATGTCAACAAAGACAGCATGGGAGAAAACAGCTGACAAACAGGTCACGTGACCAGTTGGAGATAAACAACTGTTGAGTATGGGTGCCCAAAGGGACCAAAAAGAACTGCAAGTATAACATCTGCGCATTATAACCTCGCTGCAGTTTATTTCCCTAGCTATGTTATATTTCTCTATCTGATATAGCTCTCTTTGATTGTTGCTGTTTTCTTTTCATTTCTTATTTTTATTTTTGAGAGAGGGAATTGGGGGGGAGGGGGTCTAGGGGAAAGGACCTAATTTAAGAAATTAAACTACTGTGATATACAGATAACCTATAGCTAAAAGGAGCCAGTTAGATCTTTTTATTTATTACATTTTTTGGGGGAGATTAGAGGATACTGGCCCAAATAATAATTTAAAAAAAAATACATCTGTTAGAATTAAGATTTGATTCATACTAAGTTAAATATTTGTTATTCAAGATGCACGGTTAACGGGCTTTTAAGTACGTTATTGTAGACTTGAAATAAGTCACAAGTTGCTCCTCAGGTATCTGTGGATCAACGTCCCTTATGTTTTACACGTGGGGGGAGGGGGGGCGCCTCAGTTTGTTTATGGGGTGGATAGTGGGACTGTTTTTGTGTGTGTTTGTGTGTGTGTGGGTGTACGTTTGTGTTTTTTTGTGTGTGGATGAAGGCACTTGCACTGCTTATATACATTGTTATATTTGGTTTTCTGGTTTTATTTTTCCTTTTATTTATTTATTTCTTTTCAAGAGTTTTTTTTTCAATTTTATAAAATACTGAGACAATCTTGAATGGATAGAACTACGAAAAATTGTTCAAATATTAAAATTACAAGCTGGAATGTTCGGGGTATGAGAAAATTGGCGAAACTAAAACAAGTATTAAATAGGATAAAATACCTCCAATCCAAAATAGTATTTCTACAGGAATCACACCTGATAGCAGCAGACATAAACAATTTGAGTAAAAAATGGACGGGCCAAGTATTCCATGCATCTTATAATACCCATGCAAGAGGAGTAATCATTCTTATACATAAATCAATACCATTTCAAATCATAAAAACTATACAGGACCCAGGTGGGAGATATGTCATTTTACATGGTCTCATCTTGTCACAAAAAATTAATCTTATAAATATATATGGTCCAAACGATGACAACCCATCTTTTTTTGAAAATCTATTTTTAACAATATCGGCATTGGGAGGTCATTATGTGATCGGGGGTGACTTTAATATCGCTCCCGCACCGCAGATTGACAGATCAACTCAAATTGATACAACCCATACACAATCTAGAAAAATGTTGACTTACTATATGAAAGAATTAGGATTAATTGATATATGGAGAACCCAAAACCCAGACAAAAGGGAATACTCTTGCTATTCAAGTACATATAAAACACATTCACGAATTGATTTCTTTCTAATTTCTAGGGGCCTATGGACTAAGGTTAGAAAATGCTGGTATAATAGTATAGTAATCAGTGATCATGCAGCAGTGTCGTTGGAGATTAACCTGGGCCAGCTTGAACACTGCTCAAGATGGAGACTACAAGTTGAATTATTACAAGACCCAGACTTTGTTAACTTTGTAGAAAGCCATATTGATACGTATTTTGAATTAAATACAGATGAAACTACAGCCAGTATTAGATGGGAAGCATTTAAAGCTTATATAAGAGGAGAAATTATTAGCTACACAAGTTCTAAAAACAAACAGCAGAAAGAAGAATTGCAATCGCTAGAAAAACAAATTAAAGAAGCTGAGAAGGAAGTGTATAAGAACAATGATTTTGGAAAATTACATGATTTATCGATTTTGAGAGCGAATTTTGATAAGCTAACAACTGATAAAGTGGCAAAAGGTCTAATGAAGACTAAACAGGTATACTATGATCAAGGGGAGAAAGCAGGCAAACTATTGGCATGGAGGATTAAAAAAATACAATCTGAAAAATCAATTGATAGTATAAAGTTAAAATCCGGTGACATATCTATAGACCCAACAGAGATTAACAACTCATTCAGGGACTTTTATAAAACACTATATAAATCAGAACACACAATAAATAGGGCACAGACTACTTTTTTCGATCAGTTACAATTCCAGGCTATATCAGAGGAAGAAAAAATAGAATTAGATAGCCTATTAACAATTAACGACCTCAGCAAAATAATAGGAGAAATAAATAGTGGTAAAGCGCCCGGACCAGATGGGCTACCAATAGAGTTCTACAAAACCTTCAAAAGACAACTTGTAAAACCACTTCTTGATATGTATGAAGAATCATTTAATAAAGGAATACTTCCAGATTCATTGAGATTAGCTACAATAATTGTGATATTAAAACCAAGTAAACCTTCAACTGAATGCTCGTCATATAGACCGATCAGTCTAATGGGATGTGACATGAAAATTTTATGTAAAGCTCTTTCTACAAGACTAGATAAGTACATGCCTCAATTAATCAATGAAGACCAACAAGGTTTTATACAAAAAAGACAAGGATACCACAATATTAGAAGAGTTTTAAATATCCTATATGAGAAGCATAACGCAAAGGACACCGCAATGTTATCAGTTGACGCAAGCCAAGCATTTGATAGAACAGAATGGAGCTACCTCTTTGAAGTACTTCCTAGGTATGGACTAGGGGAAACTTTCCTTAAATGGATTAAACTATTATACACAAACCCAGCTGCAGAAATACTAACTAATAGCAATATATCTAAACCTTTTTGTTTGCAACGGTCGACGAGACAAGGCTGTCCTTTGTCCCCTTTGCTGTTCACGCTAGCCATTGAACCATTAGCTATGGCTGTAAGAGCACATACAGCAATATCGGGTATTAAAATTGGGTCAGTGGATCATCGTATTTCTTTATATGCCGATGACATAATATTTTTTGTGACCAAACTAGAAAATAGCATTCCCAATCTAAGCAGACTAATCGAACACTTTGGAAAGTTCTCTGGATATAAAATTAATAATTCAAAGTCCGTATTAATGCTCCTTAATAAGGAAGAAAGACAAAGTCCCATAGTAAATACCCCATTCACGACAACCACTGAGGGTTTTAAATACTTGGGTGTTATGATCACCCCCGATATTGGGGATATGGTCCCAGCTAATTACAACCCTCTAGTGGAGAAAACAACAGAGACACTGAGCCGTTGGTCCAATATGCCCATATCCATGATTGGAAGAATAAATATAATAAAAATGTCAATCCTGCCAAAATTTATATACTATTTTCAAACAATCCCATTACCACTTCCAAATATCTTTTTTGATAATTTAACTAAACTATTTAGCAGATTTGTTTGGAACGGAAGGAAATCTAGACTTCGCTTCAATTTGCTATATCTGCCTTATGAAAGAGGGGGACTCCAGATGCCTAACCTTAGATGGTATTACATGGCAGCTCAGTTGACGGGTGCATCGTATTATTTTAAAAACACCTCACCCCCAATATGGGTAAACATCGAACAAGAATCCATCCCAGATTTACCATTACACTTATATTTATACTCCTCAGATGCTAAAACAATAAAAAAACGTACAAAAAATCCTTTCCTCAAAAACACATTCTCAGTTCTGTATGCCGCCCATAAACACATGGGTGGTATGCCTACACTATCCCAGTTCACTCCCATATGGGGCAATGACCAGTTTGTACCTGCCAAAAATGATGGAGGCTTTAAGTTATGGAACAGCAAAGGTATCAAGAAAGTAATGGACCTTTACACTGATGGAGTGATGCTCTCATTTGAACACTTATGTCAAAGATACCAAATCCCAAATAAACATTTTTTTAAATATCTACAGTTAAAAAGCTACATTTCATCAAAATATGTTCGGATAATGTATATACCACCCCTATCAATACTTGAGAAAACTTTAATCTCAGAAGAGAAGGGAGGCATATCGGTATATTATAACCTGTTAGTTGACTACAGTACTGATTCAACAATAGAAAAATTAAATGCTTGGAAACTAGACATTCAAGAAGACATCGATGAGACAGAGTGGAAACAGGCATGTTTAAAAGCACAAAAACAGACCATAAACACAAGGTTTAAACTACTTCAATATAAATGGTTAATGAGAATGTATATAACCCCTGTTAAACTCCATCATATGTCCGCTAGTATTCCAGATGTTTGTACTAAATGTTTAACAGAGAAAGGTACCCTATTTCATTGTATGTGGGAGTGTCCTAAAATGAAAATATTTTGGAATGGAGTTATAACGTGTCTGTCGGAAATATCTAGAACTACAGTTCCGCTAAACGCAAAACTCTGTATACTTGGAATATATCCAAAGAACTTTCTACAGACAACTAACCAGACAAAAATCTTGGATTTTGGATTTCTTCAAGCAAGGAGAGCTGTTGCACTATGCTGGAAAAACACAGACGCTCCAACACTGAGGATGTGGCAAAAGGAAATTATGAACTGTATTGGTCTGGAAAGACTTACGTATATATTTAGGGGCAGACAGAACGATTTTGCCCAGCTGTGGGAGACATATATGAATATGAATACTATACAGACTATTGTTTAAGAGGAAAGGAAACAGAACTGAAAACTAAAGACTACAAATGTTTTATTTATTTATTTATATATTTATTTTTATTTATTTATTTATTTAGATACTTATTTTGTGAATATACAAGTGCAAGTGTGTGTGTGAGTGAGTGAATGTACTGTATGTAATGTATGTTAAAAAAAAGCCAATAAAAATATTATTGAAAAAAAAAGTTAGAAAGACTTTAGAGAAGTAGAAGAACTTTGTGGATGTTCGGCAAATCTCTGTCATGTAGCTAACCAACAGTGACCTTAACAACTGTAGCAGGTAGTTTCACCTGTTGCATAAATTAACTAGATAAAGTGCCCCTTGGAGCAGGATGTGCTATAATAGGCCGATGTGAAAAGGGTGCCATTTCTTCTTATGCCTTCGATGGCAATTGGATGATTTCAGGCATTTTGTTCCAAAAATGTGTTTTGCAAAAATCCACCTGTTGGTGGCGCTGTAACAGGTCAATGTGAAAAGGGTGGGATACATTCCTCAGCCTAGTAGGAAAGACAGTGAAAGATTTCACGTAAATTGCATGCTGTGTTCATGATTCCAGGCTTTTTGTTCAAAACGGGCCAATCCTGCAAACTTTGAAAGCCAATGTTAGCCAATTAGGATGGAATATGAAATATGGGACAGATCCGTCTTGAACACATGACTATACAGATGTGTGTAACGATTTGCATTACACATTTTTTGCGTTATGTTTTTTGACAGAATCTGGAGGAGTAATATAAAAAAAATATTTTTCAAATGTCGGGTTAGGGTTACTCCTGGTGGCGCTATAATAGGCTGTTGTGGAAAATTTGGCATCCAGGGAGTGTGTGTGCAAGATTTGGCATCGACCGGGTTAACGGTGACGGAGATTAGCTGGTAATAGATTGACGGACGCACACACACACACGGACGTAGTGCAAAACATACTCTCTCCCCATGCCTTCGGCCTGGTGGAGACAATTAGAAGTCCAGACATGGCCTTATTGTCTCCACCAGGCCTGGGGAGAGAGTATGTTTTGCACTCCGTCCATGCGTGCGTCCGTCCGTTAACAGCTAATCTCCGGCACCTTTCCATGCCAAACTTTGAACACACACTCCCTGGATGCCAACGACGAACCTCTGCCGCAAATATTCCTCAACGGTTAGCGCCACCATGAGGCCGATTTAGGCAAAACACATAGATAACTCGTACACATTTTATCCATACATCACACAATTTGGTATACACTATCTCCATAGTCATGTGATCAACACGGATCTGCACCATTTCCCATCTTCCATCCTGATTGGTGAAGATTGGCTTCCAAAGTTCACATGATTCGTCCGTTTCGAGTTTAGAGAACGCAGTGTGCAATTTCCGTGAAATAATAATAATAATAATATTAACTTTACAAACTTTATTTGTATAGCACCTTTCATGACATGAAATGCAGCTCAAAATGCTTTACAGAGCAATGGAGAAAAAAATAAAAGAAAGGCAAGGCATAAACATTAAAAAACAAGAGCAGTAATGCAATACAGTTAGGACATGAATAACAAAAGAAATTAAGATCAATTAAAAGCAAGGGTGTAGAAGTGGGTCTTGAGCTGTGCTTTAAAAATGTCTACAGAGGCTGCCTGTCGAAGGTACAGTGGGAGTTTGTTCCACGCAGTCCGTAGAAGCAAAAAGCTGCTTCCCCGTATTTTTTTGTTGCAATTTTTTTAGGCAAAGCGAGCAGGCCAGCAGTGGAAGACCTTAGGGGCGGTTTGGGACATATTTAGGCAGGCAGTCATGTATTTAGGAAGGTGCGAGACCATTGAGAGCTTTATAAACAAGTGAAATAATTTTAAAATCAATCCTAAAAACAACCGGAAGCCAGTGCAGTGAAGCCAAAACTTCAGTAATATGTTCTCTCATCTTAGTTCTAGTTAAAACTCTGGCTGCTGCATTTTGGACAAGTTGTAATCCGTCAGTTGTTTTCTTAGGCAGTCCAGAAAAAAGACAGAGTAGATCAGAGGCAGGAACGTAGGGACGCGCAGCTAGCCAGTCCCGGTGCGGGAGGCGGTACAATGGGAAGTCAATAAGGAAGTCAAGGAAGCGAGGAAGAGAGAATTTCAGAGCAGCCAAAACGGTCAAACAAAGTACTTAACGGCATCTGCTCCAAATGAAAGTTCTCTCACGTTTCCGTTGTCTCCTATAGCAGTTGTATGGATCTTTTGAAACATCTCACCTCCACCACCAGGCCGCAGCACGGCCGCAACGGAGGGTATGTCCAGCTGCATCCTATTGTTTGTTTACAAACTTGGAAGGGACTCTACGTAAAGTTAACGGGCAATTAAGGGCACTAGATTTGCCTGTAAACCTCAAGTTTAGCAGCATAATTAATACGGTAATATACAAGGTGTGATGATGGTACAAATCAGGGATGTTTACCGGAGTTTGTTGGAAAGTTTAACGGGAGTTTCCTGTAAAATACACATCCTTATTTCATGCTTTTTGCGCAGTGTGGTAGCCTATTCACACCCTTTGATAGGACACTCAAAATTGAGCAGAGGTGCATCCTGTTCCTAGTGATGATTGGAGTCTGCCTAAAGCTCTGTTCACACTGAAGAAGCAGAAGCTAGCTTTAGCTTCTGCTTCCCATGTTATCTCTATGCAGAACAGCTTCTGCGTTTAAAAGCTGGAAGAACAGCTTTTTTTTGTTTTTGCAGCTTTTAAAAGCTGGAGCTTTAAAAATCTGCGTGTAGCCAATCAGAGCACAGCGTGGTTTGAGGAGGCGGAGTTGAGCTCATTTTACAAAACGAAAACCCTCTGGAAAAGCTGTCCGACCCAATTGTCCGCATTAAAAAATAAACTTTTTAAATATGGGCTGTATATGAAATATGAATGGATATTTGGCAAGACCATAGCATATTTATCGATAGAAATTAAAGTTTATATGAGAAACAAGTTGTCGAAGCGGTGAAAACAGGTTGTGTTCCGTGTTCCGTCGCGAGTGTCACGTTTCTGGGGACAAGTGATCGTGCATTCACCCCCCCCTCCGGTTCTCATCGAAGCTATGGATGGACTACTGAACTGAACTCTCCAGAACGCTATCCGTCGCTGACGCTGATGGACTAAACAGTGCACACACACACGGTTGATAAATTAGCAGATATAGATAGATAGACAAACAACTAAACAATATAGTTGTGTCTGAGTTTTCGCCAAAACCTTCCCCGAGAAGAGGGGAGGAGCAGCCCGCTCTCAGCGTGTTTCTGTGCCGATCCTCGTGTGTCTCTCGGTAGTATGTTGAAGCTTTTGCGCCGCACACACACACAGTACGTAGTGCAGTAGTCCCGACTCCCTAGTACTGGAACGCCGAGGAGAGCTGTGCTCGGAGACGATTTGCTGGACGTTTCCTCGCACTAAAATGAATTGCCCTTGTCGCGGGACCTCGCCCTGAGCACAGGGTGTTGACCACTGGTGTACGCTCCTCGACACCCAGTCTCAACTTAGGGGGTCCTCCGCGGGCCGGGCCACAGGGTCCAGAAGTCGGTCCACTTTCGCTCGGGGACCTATAGGTTCAATTGGTTTATTGCGTTCATGTATGTAGGCCTATCGGCTATCGATGAACCTCATAGCATGATATTGATTATTAATTAAGTAATTAAAGTATGCCTAGCCAGCCTACTAGCACAATGTTTCACATCATCTGCTAATTAAAAGCAAACTTTAAATGTGCTGATGCTGTAGTGAGGGTCCGGGGGGTGGAGGAGCGGTCTCCTACTGCCACATACCGGTAGCCAGCCGAGGAGGGTCAGTGACGGACTGAATGTCCGGAAATCACACGTAAACATAAGCTGTTTTAATTGCTTTTACGACGTGCTGGATATATACAATTGTATTTCTACGGTATGCTCTTTCTAAATCAACATTAACATTACATACAGAGCCGCCATTTAAAAAAATGCCAGGAGGGTTTCGCTCGTGGCCTAGGGGGGAGAGGAGAGCGGAGTGGGGGGAGAGACATGAGCACTGAAGACGGGGAGGATTGAGATCCCGTCCGTTCGGTTATTTACACACAAGTTTACCAAGATTATATTATTTATTCATCGATACATATGCTATGATGTAACTAAATATATAATTATGTCTCCTCTACAGTCGCTATTTTACATTTTAGACTTTCAAATGCGCATCTGCTCAAACTGCCTGTCTCTCGTCTCAAAGCCAGACAGCCAGTCCAGGCAGCTTGAGTGACAGGTACCTTGTACACGCCCACTTTCTCAAAAAAAAGCTGCGTTTTCCAGAGTTTTGCTTTTGCTTTTTAAAGCAGCTTCTTCAGTCTGAACAGGGCTTAAGGCCCAATCCCAATCCACTCCCTTGCTGACTCAATGAGCCCTCACTGAACTAGCTGCGCGTTCATGTGAAGTCTGCGAGGGCTTGAGGGATCAGTGAGGGCTCAGCCCCGCCCCTTTATGTGCCCTTTGCCAAAGTCAGCGTCGACGCTGACTTTGGGCTGACTTTTAGAAATTACCCACAGTTCATAGCGTTACCAGGGGAATGAGGGGGATCCTCCAAATGTCAAACATTTAAATATGCAAATGAGTTATGTATCGCGATTAGAATGTCAACAAACACAATAGTGCTTTCTCACTGTTCTCAAAAGGAGACGGAATGGAAGGATATAGGCTATATATTTAATAACAATAATAATAATAAGGGAAACATGATGAGAAATGACTAATGAGCAAAGTAAAAGAATATGGAAATGAAATGTATAATGAATATTATTATATATGAATAATACAACCCATATCACACAGGAAAGTGTATTTATGAAACTAATAATAAAACGATCAGCTTAAATACTAAAATAGACATGATAGACATGTAAAATAGGCCAAGCATGTAGGTATAGGCACTGGCTGTGAATAAGGACAGGTTTTATAAAGTGATGCAAAGTGTCATGGACTCATGCATGGTGGACTCGTCTTTAAAGTGCTGTCCCATTTCTTTCACAACAATGTGGAGCCCTTGCAGCCTCTCACCCTCAAGCACTTACAGATGACGTCATTAAAGTCAATGAGGGTCCAGGGCTCAGGGCTTGAGGGAGGCAATTGGGATTGGGCCTAAGCATGGTAGCCCACGTTATATTCATGTATACGTTACGTACGTTATACTGATGTGACATCATTTAGAAAGGCACACACATGGTTCCACCCCCCCCCCCCCACACACACACACACACACACACACACTTCCCGTCTGTTCTGTTTTCGTTTGTTTTGTTTTCTCTTGTCTCAATTGTATTTTAAAATGGAATAAAAGAAAATAAAAACATTATAAATATATATACATAATATATAGCCTTGTCATTTTACTCACTCTTCTAGGTTTCAGGAATCGGGAGGGTTTTCCACCACGGGCTGGTGAATGGGTGATATTCCACAACAGAACGATCTCTCTCTCTCTGGACAAGTCTCCACAGATGACGGTCGACAACAGTTTGTTTTAGTACGCCAGGCTCTAGCTCTGCTCTAGTCTAGACTTTACAAATATGAACAGAGAATACTTGCGCGAAGACTCGACATGTATTTCTGTCTACAATACTGTCTGCATGTAATCGATAAAGTTGCTTTTCTGCCTCGCAAGTGAAGCCACAGTCAGCATATGAAAACCTCTCTTTGTCTCTCACTAGTCACTTCATTCTGACTTTGGCCGCGCCGTGCAAAAACACAAGACAATAGCAGTGAAGCCCCTCCCCTTCCCTCTCGCAGTGTTGCCAACTCTCGCGAGAGACATCTTCTAGCCTACAAACGAACTTTAGCGCCACCATTCGCCTACATGTGTGCATGCCATGCGCACATAAGAGCTGATTGTAACCCGTGGCTATATTGTTTAATAGTGTATGAACGTTTTAGTCAAAATACTTTAAATAATCAGATAAACTTCTGTACTTTCTATGCTAAATTACCTGCAATAAAAAAGCATAAGCTAAATTATATTTCTGACTATGTAGCTAATTGCAATGGCACAAATCATAGTGACTGATTGTTTTCTAGTTCAGATAAAGATTCAGGACATGACATTGAATCCACATGTATCTTTGAATATTGTTTTGCTATATCTTTGATTGTATTGAATGTATTGAACTTTGTATAGTATATATTTAGCTGTTGTGTGGTTCTATATGTCACAATTGTATATCTGCTGTATTTTTCAGATTGATTTAATTGTCTCTCTGACAAGGAATTCATATTCCAGAGCCTCTTATATGAGGCCTTTGTAATTTTTGAGGTAACTCCTCCTTTACTTGAACTTGAGACACCACATGACTTATCATCAGCACAGGGACTGGTCTTATTTAACCCATGTTTCCCTACTCCCTTCTGATTGGTTGGATGACTCTCTGGCACCATATTGTGAACCATTATGTGCCATTATGGTCTGTTTTACCTTGTGACAAAGTTTCAGAGTTACATTTTGCTTTGTTTGAGAGAAAAAGCTCCCTCAAAAATGTCCGCTCATGCCAAAAAAAGAAAGTTGGATGCTGAATGCAGAGGTTTCAACAAAATATGGACTAGGGCCTAGTCCATATTTTACTTAGTAGCCTAGTCACTATAGCTACTAAGTATTTATTTACTGAAGTCAGAAGTATACTAATACTCTTACCAGCTTGTCAAAACAATGCCAGTAGGCTATCTGCTTTTGATATAGAAATAAAATAAATTGTATGCAGAACGATTTCAGCATTTTGGCTCTCGAGACAGACTGGCGTCTCTTTTTCCTTTATTTTTTAACGATGGATTCTCAGATTGTACGCACTGTAATATGAATTAGTGTGCACGTATGGCATGGCCACAAGCAGCAATACATGTCACCTTTTTAGAAAAACCACACCTGTGCGATGTGAGGGGCGCTCTAATCATCATACATCATCTCATTCTGGCCAATCACAACTTGCGTCCTCACTTTCATCATCGATGTTGCTTCGTCATCAATGCATGTCATCAATAATTTACACCATGACGTAAAGTTGTACATTCATTGTCAATGGGAATTTAATGTTTGGGTAGGACAAAGTTTGTGGACACACACTAAAAGCTGGACATATAGGAGGGCCTCAAAAAAAAGAATTGCTTGAATAAACATGCACTTTGAAGAGTATAATTTATTTCAGGAACCTATATATAATGACAGTTACAAACTGCTTTGGTAAAACGAGCATGTATCAGACTCCAGCTCCTGGCTGCTACAGGACGTCACAGACATAAGTCGCATACCGAAGCGGACGTAGGGGGCATGGCCAGGAATACCATCTATATAGGCCATTGTTTCTCAAAGTAGGGTCCTTGAGGTAGTTGCAGAGGGTCCCCAGATAAATGATGGATAGTTAGGAACCAAATAGGCTAGGAACCAAATGGACCCTTATGTGGTTGTAACTTTGAGAGTGTACTAATGCAGGGGTTCTCAACGTTTTTGTCTGGGGACCCCCGGAAATGCTTTGGCCCTGTCTCGCTCACCCCTCCCCACCACGAATGTAAACTGACTGCAAAAATAACCTTATAATAGAGAAAATACATCATAAATATTCGAATACTGAAACCAGATTTTATCATTAAGGAAAGTTTATGCATGCACTATGTATTATGTAAACTCTAAATTTCCATTTTCCAGGGACCCACGGGTTGAGAACCCCTGGCCTATTGAGTGGTCTATTGAAGCACTTTTGACCGGTTGCAGAAGATGAATAAGGAGGCCAGGCATGTCCTTATTTGACTAACATTTTATTAAAAACTAAAGTAGTGGTAGTATGGCTGTACAGCAGGTACATTATTTGAATGAGTTGTATATGTGGAGGGACAACATCTTGCTCTTCAATGAGCTCCGTTCTTTTATAGTGAGAGTAAAATGTTCAGAGGTCAACATGTGTCCACAAAATACACTGAATCCTGACCTGTACCGTGTGTCTCTTTCCAAAGTGTATTGTTCTCAAACACAAGTACACAATTATACTGTTTGTTTAAAAATAATTGACTGTTATTGTACTGTTCTCTATACAGTACTCTATATAGTACTGTTTGATATTGTGATTGAGTACAGTATACAGTAACAACAGCATCATAATAATAAAACATGCAGTGTCGATGTACATATAAGCAGAAATACATAATGTAGATCAGGGGTAGGCAACTTTGACCATGGAGAGGGCCACTATATTTCCACACTCACTCCAGAGGGGCCACTGTCATAGCACAAATAGCTGATCAAAACGCGTCGCACTGCGGCGTGTTTTGAGCTTGTAGATAAAATTTTGCTATTTTTTTATTGAAATCCTGAAAAATTACCTTTTTATTTAATTTCAAATGCATTTAATTATAGTTATGTTAACTTGACGAACTAAATCCAAATATATTGGACACAAAAAAAGACTAACATTTAATACTAGTCATTAAGCTACATATAGACTGAAGTAATTAAAGCGGGTCATGTGTGGAATTGTAACAGCTGAAATCAATAATATATCAGTATTCCTCTGACCTGAGGGCCACATTAAGTGATGGTGGGCCCCGGGGCCGCCAGTTGCCCATGTATGATGTAGATACTAGATAGATTTATGCAATGGGGAAAGAAAAATCTAAATGACAGAAGAAAAGATGGTCTCTAACAGACTCAAACACAGGTCACCACCATACTTTTCTGTTAATAATTTCTCAGATAACTCTTGACCCAGTCAATAAGAAATACCACTAAAATGGACCATAATGCACGTTTACGTGGAAAGTTTCTCTCATGGGTGAATTATCTAGTGGCGTTTAAGGTGGAACATTTCAGAGACACTGATCACATCCATGGGGATTCTCTCCACTGTAATTCCCAGTATGATTTCTCTGGTGGCTTTTAAGGCCGGCCAAACGAGAGAAGTGTTGTCCACATTGATCACATCCATAGGGTTTCTCTCCAGTGTGAATTCTTTGGTGGCTTTTAAGGCCGGCCAAACGAGAGAAGTGTTGTCCACACTGATCACATCCATAGGGTTTCTCTCCAGTGTGAATTATCTGGTGTGTTTTAAGGCTGGACATTACAGAGAAGTGTTGTCCACACTGATCACATCCATAGGGTTTCTCTCCAGTGTGAATTCTCTGGTGTGTTTTAAGGCTGGAGATTACAGAGAAGTGTTGTCCACACTGATCACATCCATAGGGTTTCTCTCCAGAGTGAATTCTCTGGTGTGTTTTAAGGCTGGACATTACAGAGAAGTGTTGTCCACACTGATCACATCCATAGGGTTTCTCCCCAGTGTGAATTTTCTGGTGGGTTTTAAGGTGGGCCAATAGAGAGAAGCGTTTTCCACACTGATCACATCCATAGGGTTTCTCTCCAGCGTGAATTCTCTGGTGTGTTTTAAGGTGGGACAATTGAGAGAAGTCTTGTCCACACTGATCACATCCATAGGGTTTCTCTCCAGTGTGAATTCTCTGGTGGGTTTTAAGGTGGGCCAAGATAGAGAAGCGTTGTCCACACTGATCACATCCATATGGTTTCTCTCCAGTGTGAATTTTCTGGTGGGTTTTAAGGCTGGACATTTGAGAGAAGTGTTGTCCACACTGATCACATCCATAGGGTTTCTCTCCAGTGTGAATTCTCTGGTGTGTTTTAAGGTTGGACATTTTAGAGAAGTGTTGTCCACAGTGATCACATCCATAGGGTTTCTCTCCAGTGTGAATTTTCTGGTGGGTTTTAAGGCTGGACATTTGAGAGAAGTGTTTTCCACACTGATCACATCCATAGGGTTTCTCTCCAGTGTGAATTCTCTCGTGTTTTTTAAGTTTGTACATTACAGAGAAGTGTTTTCCACACTGATCACATCCATAGGGTTTCTCTCCAGTGTGAATTCTCTGGTGTATTTTAAGGCTGGTCAATTGAGAGAAGCGTTGTCCACACTGATAACATCCATAGGGTTTCTCTCCAGTGTGAATTCTCTGGTGTGTTTTAAGGTTGGACATTTGAGAGAAGTATTCTCCACACTGATCACAGCCATAGGGTTTCTCTCCAGTGTGAATTCTCTGGTGGCTTTTAAGGCTGGACATTTCAGAGAAGTGTTGTCCACACTGATCACATCCATAGGGTTTCTCTCCAGTGTGAATTCTCTGGTGGCTTTTAAGGCTGGACATTTTAGAGAAGTGTTGTCCACACTGATCACATCCATATGGTTTCTCTCCAGTGTGAATTCTCTGGTGTATTTTAAGTTTGGAGATGCAAGTGAAGTGTTTTCCACACTGATCACAGCAATGGTGTCGTTTCTTTGCCAAGCTCCTTTGTTCGTTCACCTCTGGTAGGTCAGGGCAGTCAGACTGGTGATGCGACACTGGAATGGAAACAAATACAAAGGAAAGATTGTTGGTAGGTAGAAAGACTTAGAGAGAAGTAGAAGAACTTTGTGGATGTTGGACAAATCTCTGTCATGTAGCTAACTAACAGTGGCCTTAACAACTGTAGCAGGTACTTTCAACTGTTGCAGAAATTAACTAGATAAAGTATGTTGGTTTGGGAAATATTTAGGCAGGCAGTCATGTAGGTAGGAAGGTGCCGAGACCATTGAGAGCTTTATAAACAAGTAAAATTATTATAAAATCGATCCTAAAAACAACCGGAAGCCAGTGCAGTGAAGCCAAAACTGGAGTAATATGTTCTCTCATCTTAGTTCTAGTTAAAACTCTGGCTGCTGCATTTTGGACAAGTTGTAATCCGTCAGTTGTTTTCTTAGGCAGTCCAGAGGCAGGAACGTAGGGACGCGCAGCTAGCCAGTCCCGGTGCTGGAGGCGGTACAATGGGAAGTCAATAAGGAAGTCAAGGAAGTGAGGAAGAGAGAATTTCAGAGCAGCCAAAACGGTCAAACAAAGTACTTAACGGCATCTGCTCCAAATGAAAATTCTCTCACGTTTCCGTTGTCTCCTATAGCAGTTGTATGCATCTTTTGAAACATCTCACCAGCACCACCAGGCACAGCCGCAACGGAGGGTATGTCCAGCTGCGTCCTATTGTTTGTTTACGAACTTGGAAGGGACCCTATGTAAAGAAGAGACCCTCCGTGGTCCCGAGAGGGGCTACAAAATCCCATGAATACTTATAAACTGCATGCGTGAAAAGAGGAGTTTACAGGCAATTATGGGCACTAGATTTGCCTGTAAACCTCAAGTTTAGCAGCATATTAATACGGTAATACACAATAAGCAACCTGGAACTGTGGCAGCAATCAGGCCAACACCCCGTGGAAGAAGATATACTACAAAGACGCTGGCGATGGATTGGCCACACCCTTCGCAAGCCTGCATCTAGTATCACAAGATACGCCGTGTCCTGGAACCCACAAGGGAGAAGGAAAGGGGCAGACCAAGAAACACCTGGCGGCGTGACCTAGATGCAGATGTGAAGAGATCTGGCCATACATGGGGACAGCTGGAGAAAATGGCCCAGGACCGGGATGCCTGGAGAGCTCATGTTCGTGGCCTATGCCCAAGGTTGGGCGATAGGCGGAAGTAAGTAATATACAAGGTGTGATGGCGTTTGTTGGAAAGTTTAACGGGAGTTTCCTGTAAAATGCACATCCGTATTCCATGCTTTTTGCGCAGTGTGGTAGCCTATTCACACCCTTTGATATGACACTCAAAATTGAGCCGAGGTGCATCCTGTTCCTACTGATGATTGGAGTCTGGTAGCCTACGTTATATTCATTTATATACAGCACTGGGGGAAGTTGTGATGTTTACATCCGGGCATCAGTTCCAATACAGTCACACTAGAGTACATACTACTGTCTCGTGTCTCCTGATTTATACATACAAAAACAAGTACAGTTTAAGTGAAGAGTATTGTGCTTCGGTGCGGGACAAGGCGTGAAAAAAAAGAAAGAAAGGAAAAAGACGGAGAAGGAAAGGGACCGGCAGAACAGCCGTTAGCAACAAGCTAACGTAAAATAACACCACGATGGCAGCAAATATACCACCACCGGAGGAGATGAAGATCTGGCAAGTAACTGGGACAATTTCAGAGCTGAATTTGAGGACTATTTACTTGCAACGAGATTAACAGAAAAGGCAAAGGAGGTACAGGCAGAAACTCTACAAAGAGTGATGGGCAGTGAATGTCGTCATATATACAAGCATAATCTAGGACTCACGGCGGAGCAAGGGAAGGACGTGCGAGTTTTTTCTCGACGCCTTGGAGGCATATTTCAAGCCAGCTAAGCTAGAAATGTCATAATCGAGAGATACGTTTTTGGAATCTGCGAGCAAGATGAAGGAGAGCCCATTGATGTATTTGTAACAAAGCTGAGGGAGAAGGCTGCTTTCCTGCGAGCATGGACGACTCAGAGAGGAGTTGATAAGAGACAGACTGGTGCTGGGTGTGAGTGACGAGAGTGTTGCGTCGCCGTCTACTACTCAGACAGAAGGATCTCACACTGGCATCAGCCATAGAAATATGTCGAGCTGCAGAGATGACAAGACATGAGAATACAAGCAATCACACACGGGACAGGTCTCTAGAGACAGTGCATGCGACGGATGGCCGTCGTCCACGGGCCCCCACCAAGGCAGGAACGCTCGGACAGGGTTCGGTATCAGACCCCAGGAGCTAATGATAGTTCTACATGCAGATTATGTGGCATGGCAACGCGCACAGGCGCGGACGTGAGTCTTGCCCAGCGCTTGGAAAGAACTGCCGTCACTGTGGCACAGCGAATCATTTTTGCCAAGGTGTGTGTGAAGAGGGGCCAAGCCACACGACAGCTACATGCAGCGGACGCTGAAGTGTACGAGGAGGACGTGGACAGGTCCAACACAGAGGCCCATATATATACACAGCAGAGAGCATATAGGGTCAGTTCAGGGACATGGGAAGAAATGGTTTGCCAACATAAAACTGAATGGAGGGTTTCAGAGGTGCCAGCTATATTCAGGGGCAACATGTGATGTGATGGGCATAAAAGATGTGAGGAGACTCGATCCTGAGGCAAAGCTACTTCCAAGCCAGACCAGGTTAGTACTGTATTCAGGCCAATCAATGCACTCAGTAGGCATATTTCACACAGAGTGTGTAGTGAGGGGGAAAGCACACAAGTTGCAGTTTGGAATTGTGAGAAGCGGGCAGAGGCCCTTGTTGTCAGGTGAAACCAGTGAGCGCTTAGGTCTGATGCGCTTCACCATCCCAGAGGAGCTTCTTAATGGTAGGACACAGCAGCACAGAGCCACTTACCAGACAGCACCTCGTGCAGACTTACAGTGACGTTTTCAATGATCCGGTTGAGTCACTACCAGGGGATGTTCATTTTGAGCTACATGCAGATGTAGCCCCAGTGCAGGCTTCCCTGCGCAATGTCCCAGTGGCTCTCAGAGAGGCAGTCAAGGCTCAGTTAGACAAATATGAGAGGGATGGCCATTTAACCCCCGTGACAGAACCTACTGACTGGATTAGCAATATGGTGATCATCAGACAGCCAGAGAAGTTGAGAATCTGCATAGACCCCAAGTCACTAAATCAGGCCTTAAAGAGGTCTCACTACATAATGCCGACACTTGAAGATGTGTTATACAAGCTGCCCAGGGCACGTATTTTCACCCTTGTAGATGCACGAGATGCTTTCTTGCAGTGTAAACTAGAAGAAGAGAGTAGTTACATCACCACATTCTGGACACCATGGGGCAGGAAGCACTGGTTAAAACTGCTTTTTGGGGTGTCCGTGGCCCCAGAAATATACCAGAGAAAGCAGCATGAGCTACTGACAGAGCTCAGTGGGGTAGAACCAATAGCGGATGATATTTTGATTGTGGGGTGCAGGGAGACAGATGAGCAGGCCATACAGGACCATGACACCAAACTTGTAGCACTCATGCAGAGGTGCAGGGAGGTTAGGCTGAGACTGAGTTTGAGGAAACTACAATTCAGGGTCAGAGAGGTCAAGTTTCATGGACACATTCTATCGGCGGATGGACTCAGAGCGGACTCGGAGAAAATTAGGGCAGTCCGTGACATGCCTCACCACGAAGATGCCAAGGCCGTACAACGGTTTATCGGGTTTGTGACGTACCTTGCCAGGTTCATGCCCCGCCCAGGGGCGTAACTACCGTGACGCAGACAACGCGACTGCGTGGGGGCCCAGAGGCAAGGGGGCCACACGGCCGCTCACCCGTGCCGTCTGTAAAATAAAATTATAAACACATACAGAGATGCAATGACAGTTGAGTTGAACGAAGTTTGGCGGAGCCTGGTGATGGCTGCTGCTATAGCACACACAGCCACCATACCATGCATTAGGCACACGTGTGATGTGCCCCGCCTCCCCAACAGCTCTGTTAGAGCATAGGGCTGTAGGCTAACAACGTGAACAAGTCAGAAGTGTCTAGTGACTGTGGCGAGTGTGCATGCAGTGGGCTTTCCCAGTCTCGAGTCCCGACAGCCAGGTACGTGCACAAATCACAACTACAACTGTGCAGTGCCCCGCTGATTATAAACCCACACACACAGTTTTTACAGGCTGCTGTACATTGCCCCGCACAGCCGCTGCTGTTTCTAAGCCAAAAGCAGTCTGTTTTAGTTATTTTCGCCGGCGCTCACGCACGAGCGCGCACGGGGGGGGGGGGGGGGGGGGGGGGGGTGTGTGTGGCGGTGCTGTCGTGGGCACTCGCTGATCAGCCTGCGTCGGGGCCCGCTGGCATCTAGTTACGCCACTGGCCCCGCCTCTCTGAGGTATGCGAGCCACTACGGAGGCTGTTGGACAAGGACGTTCCGTGGCATTGGCTGCCCAAACACGACGCTGCAGTCGAGGAGATCAAGAGACTCGTTACTACGGCCCCGCTCCTGCGATACTACGACGTGACCAAGCCGGTCACCATCCAGAGTGTATGGGCGGGAGGAGATAACAGCAGAAACGGACCACAAGCCACTCATCTCAATATTCACCAAGCCCCTTCTCACAGCACCCAAACGACTCCAGAGCATGTTGCTCACACTTCAAGCATACAATCTCATGGTTGTGTACAAGCCTGGTGTCACAAAGACTGGATCTATAGGAGGGACTGAACTCTTATGTTGGGTTTGATGACTCACTGTGTCTGTGGCTGCTTTATTGTTTAAAAAAAAACTGTGAAGAAGGTTGGGAGGTTGTAAAATGTCTGAATGCATTTGTTGACTGCTCTGCTTTCTTGTTGAATGTAAAAGAAAAGAAAAAAAATAGGAAAGATAACATGGGTGAGCTGTGTAATGCTGGATTTTGATTTGCACTAAAGAATGTTTGCTATTGTACATTTCTGCAATTTCTGCAATGTTCTCATCTATAAAAGGGGAGATGTTACAGGGAGTGGGAACCACCCCCCTGTATAATGGTATGCCCCAGCAGCACTGGGTGAAGTTGTGATGTTTACATCCGGTGTTCTAGTTTGTCATCAGACCCTGTCAACTTCAGACTGCGTCAACCGTCGCCGTAGAGACGGACCCACAACTGCAGATGTTGTTCACAGCGAAATAATTCATAGCAGTCCGCGTCAATGCCTGCTTTTTCCCTTTATTTTAATCACAATTCCAAACAACATAGCCTATAAGCCTACCGATGTGATTCTTGTCTTAAGCGTCGGGCAGACGTTGTGTGGAGTGTGGACCTTAGCCAGGTTGTTGTTGTTGTTGTTGACAGTCACGGGAAGAAGGGGTTGTCTGACTCTTACTGTTTCTCAAATAATACATTAGCTTTTATCAATTCTATTGTATTCGCCATTGGAGTATGAGTATGTGTCACGTACATTAACCATGTAGCCCAGCATGTAGTGCGTGAAAATAAACGCATTGATGAATGAAGGAAGAAATAAATAAATAAATAAATGTTTCTGACTGGGATTCAAACTTGTCCTGTTCTCAGCATAAGTTCACCTGTCTGGAGCATAGTCCAATGCACCATTCTATCTATAACGTTTAGTAACCGTAATCACATCATGGCGTATAGAACCAGCCATCAACGCACCAAACCTTCATGGTCAATAGGTTAAGTTGAGACCTCAGTCACCACACTGGTTTACAACGTAGCTGTTTATTATCGATTTGTTTCAAAAAAGCATCTCTCACCATCATCACCTAAATTCACCTAAAAGGAAAGCAAATGTACTATGTTTACCCAGGGTAACTGGACTAAGCATCAGATAGGCCTACTTGTTTACAGCCAGGCCCTGCTTATTTCATAGAACATTTCATGGTAGTGGTTCAATGCCTTGTCCAAGGGCACTTCAGCGGTGGTAATTTTTAACGTGTCGGACCGCTGATTCGAACTGGCGACGTTCCGGTATCAAGACCACTCCGCAATCCGTTCGGCCACCGATGCTATAGTCATTATGTTATACAGGCTACTTAGAAATTGTAAATATATGAAGCATAAAAGCATTATAGGTAGACAAACAGTTTGTTATATGACCTCATTATCTCATAGATAACATAAAATGGAAACCCACATACATACATATAATTATCAACCAATTAATTAATGAATTGATTGATTGACATTTTTATTTCACAGTATGCAGACTGAGAACATTTCAAAGCACATTGAGCACAACTCAATACAAAAGCTGTTAAATGTGAGTGAACTTTAACTAAATACATGAATAACAATGTATTCATGTTCTTTCAGATTGAACGCTCATCTTGTGAATGATGTTTCACTGGGTGTGTGTAGGCAACCCCCAGCCTTCACATAAACCAGTGCATCTCCCTCCATCCACTCTCCACTGTTCTGGTTGGCCAGCCATCATTTTTATGATTTATTTATTTTTTGTTTAAAAACACTGCTCACTCCTCATGCATTGAAGTATGAGCTCAGTTCGGGGGGCTCCCCAGGTTGGCAGAGGGTGAGTATAGCAGCCAGGATTACATTTTAAGAAATTGGCACCGGGTGTAAAATAGAAAAAAGAAAACGATGACATGTCTTAGTTGTTGCTCTTGATGACCTGGATGACCAATGAATACTTCTGCAAAGGTTACAATCAAATTTAGATGAAATGCTATTTAGATACTATAGGTTCATTATACTATCCTATAGTTTCAATGTGTAGATTATTTGCTATCCTGGTTTACTGAGGCAACATTTGTCTCTCTGCATTTGATGCATGTTTACCTTACTTATTGTAAGTCACCCTGGATAAGTTAAAGCTGCTAAATGCCTAAATCATTTAGTTCAACCCTACCCAAATCTAGTATGGTGCCTTTATACACTGCCAACCAATGTCACATGCTCCATCAACATGGACAGAAAAGGTAAGGTTACACCGATACAGAGGAGCAGACTGCAATGACTATAGTTATTACATTGCATTACATTATGTTATACAGGCTACTTAGAAATTGTAAACATATGAAGCATTATAGGTTAGAGTTAGACAGTTTGTTTATAACATGACCTCATAGACAACACACAAAGATCATCAAGAGGCCAAGTAAATCAGCCCAAAATACCAGTAAACTAGGATAGCAAATAATCTAAGATGAACAAGAATCACATCGGTAGTTTTATTGTGTTGTTTGGAATTGTGATTAAAATAAAGGGAAAAAGCAGGCATTGACGCGGACTGCTACGCATTATTTCGCTGTGAACAACATCTGTAGTTGTGGGTCCGTACGGTTGACAGGGTCTGATGACAAACTAGAACCCCCCCCCCTCTCTTGTCTTAATTGTTTCCTCTGATTTGTTTGTGATCATCTTCATCTTGTATTTTAAAATGGAATAAAATAAAATAAAAACATTATAAATATATACATAATAGCCTTGTCATTTTACTCACTCTTCTAGGTTTCAGGAATCGGGAGGGTTTTCCACCACGGGCTGGTGAATGGATGATATTCCACAACAGAACGATCTCTCTCTCTCTCTCTCTCTCTCTCTCTCTCGACAAGTCTCCACAGCTGGCGGTCGACAACAGTTTGTTTTAGTGCGCCAGGCTCTAGCTCTACTGCTCTAGTCTAGACTTTAAAAATATGAACAGAGCATACTTGTGCCAAGACTCGACATGTATTTCTGTCTACAATATTGTCTGGATGTAATGGATAAAGTTGCTTTTCTGCCTCGCAAGTGAAGCCACAGTCAAAATATGAAAACCAACAAAGGAAGGGAAGCCTCTCCCCTTCCCTCTCGCAGTGTTGCCAACTCTCGCGAGAGACATCTTCTAGCCTACAAACAAACTTTAGCGCCACCATGCGCCTACATGTGTGCATGTCATGCGCACATGCAGAAGAGCTGATTATAGCCCGTGCCTATATATTGTTTAATAGTGTATGAACGTTTTAGACAAAAAGTATAGACTTTAAATAATTAGATAAACTTCTTTACTGTTCTGCAGTAGTGAAACTACAATATAGCAGCAATCCACTTCTGTACTCTACAGTTTACCCAAATACATATTTGGGTATTTCACATTCCTCATATCATAAGATATAATGATTCATTTTCTTTACTTATAGTACCTAGAGAGAGATGAAGGGCTGCACCTCAGTATTAAGTTATTAGAGAAAGTAAAAGGTGAGTGTATTTTCTTTTTCATTTGCTGCTTTCTTTTGTTTTAGGGATTTTAGCTGCTTTTTTACAGGGTGGGAGGGGGGGGGGGCATTTGAGCACAGGGCTCTTTAATAACAACCTAAAACATTGGTTGAAAAAAACAAAAGTTGTCCTTTAAGCTTTAAGGAACCCTTGAAACCAAACACCTTTTAGTGAAAGTCACCTGTGCTTGTGCTGCAGACCCTTGCAATTGATTGTCCGGTAGCTATTTATATATTCTGTGTACTACGTCAAAGTACTCATCTTTTTTTTTTCACGTGCGTGGATCTTGTGCAAGCTACCAGACAGTTATGCAGAAGGACGTCACGTCGTATATAGGCTTAGAGTATATATGAATGAATATATACTCTATAAAGTATATAGGCTATGTCCAAAACATTACGAAGAAGAAAATAGTGAAACAAGCTCACAACGTGTCACCACGCGCCTCATCGTGAGGATGTGAGCTTGTAGATCAGAACCTGGAAATAAAATGTTGAACTATGTAGATACCTGGCCGCGACATCAATGATACGGACAATCATGGCAGCTGGTGGTGGACAAATAGCATATATACGTATTGTAACTATTTTTTGTTTGTTTTGTTCAGTATACATTCACCCATGCAGTTGCATAAGAGAGGGCATGCTAACGGACTGTCCCACTCAATCAACCTTTATAGCCGGTATTTTCTTTTCTTTTTTTTCACCGTAGTGTTATGGCTGACAGGTAATCTCTTCTTTCGATCCATGTCTGCTTTATCAACATGCTACAAAGACTATATCCTATCCACCAATTACACAATTATGTTCTGCATATACAGACTTTTTGGTTTGATTCGAACTTCCTTTCACTCCATCCAATTAAATATTATTATTAGAAAACAAGAAAATTATGAAGATATTTAATATGTTTAGCATTAAATAGTCTTTTACTCTATTTCAGCACGGTTACTGTGGTTACTGTGTCTATATGGATACTGTGTCATTACCTCATCTCCTTGTCTATGTTAACCCCTGCATCAAAGTCAGCGCTCGATTCACACTGGGTGTGATTTTTAATTTAAACAGGCGCTAATGACTGGGAGATCACCTACGACGTGGAAGGACCGATCCATGCTGAAGTTGGAACCAGCGTGCTTATCAACTGTTCTTACACTTTACGTGCTGATTTTAAACTTTAAAACGATATTGCATGGTCAAAGTGTGATGAAGCTACAGTTCTCTGTAGTACTTCCGACATGATCTTCCACTCCAGCAAAGCCAATGCCGGTCAGGCTGAGTTCAAAGGTCGAGTGACCAGCTTGGAGCCAAATGTCGCCCAGGCAAACGCCAGCATCGTCATCAGAGACCTCAGAGTGTCAGACACTGGGTACTATCAACTTACTGTTTATGCTTGGCAAACGAACGGAAAGTTATTCTGGTACCACTTTGCTGATAAAAATCAGGTATGAAATATTGTGAATAATATATTTAAAGCTGCACATTGACCCATTTGGAACATCACTGGTTGGATTCTGGACCCGTGGTAAAAAAAACACTTGTTTAGAGAAAATAAAATGCATTGTGGCATAAAATGTGTGTTTGCTGTCCCACTAATATAGGCCTGGCCCAGCCCAAGATCGGTGGGACATCCACAGTTGAAGGACAGTTAAATGAATCCTCCCCACACATTTCTGTGTTATTGCCACTGTTCTCCTCTTGGCTTACCTACCAGTGAGGACTCGGAGCCCCCACCAGGACAACAGAGTTCCCTCCCACGGCCAAATAAGGACACCATTAGGACAGTTAGAGAAAGCTGGGTAGAACTGCAGGCTGGCAGAGGGAATTGCCTCTAGTGTAACGGCCTAACGGGGGAGACATGTTAACATTGACAGAAAAGTGTTTATTTTCCGTCTAGTAGACTCATCCTGTAGTGTAGAGTGAAAGGGAATTAAAGCAGTTTCAATGCAGAGTTTTGCAGACTAAAGGTTTTCTGATGTGCTATTTGCAACAGATGAGATTGGAATCTGCATGCAAGATAAAAGACAGACAGAGATAATTTAGTTGTTTTCACAGAGTAGCAGCGTTAAACATGTTTTCCCTATGACAATTAAAGATATAAACTCAAAGTTAAAGTTACGTTAAACCACTCTGCTTATTTTAAAACTTTTATTCAGTGTACTATGCATAAGCTAAATTCTATTTTATTTTCTATTCTATTGCAATGGCACAAATAATAGTGACTGATTGTTTTCCAGTTCAGATTAAGATTCAGGACATGACATTTAATCCACATGTATCTTTGAATATTGTTTTACTATATCTTTGATTGTATTGAATGTATTGGATTTTGTATAGTATAGATTTAGCTGTTGTATGGTTCTATATGTCACAATTGTATATCTGCTGTATTTTTCAGATTAATTTAATTGTCTCTCTGACAAGGAAATCATATTCCAGAGCCTCTTATATGAGGCCCTTGTAATTTTTGAGGTAACTCCTCCTTTACTTGAACTTGAGACACCACATGACTTATCATGAGCACAGGGACTGGTCTTATTTAACCCATGTTTCCCTACTCCCTTCTGATTGGTTGGATGACTCTCTGGCACCATATTGTGTGCTCTGTATTCCCTGATGAAGGCTTAACCACCGAAATGTTGGATTCATGATGTCTCAACCTGCTGCGTCCTAAAAAAGTATTGGCACTCTGGCTATTGGCGTGTGCGGCCACTGTAATGTAAGAACCACAGCTACAGCTCTACTGATATTAATAACGGGTGTGTTGCATTTAGGTGTGTGACCCACCTATTCTGCCCTAAAAGAAATGCAGTAACTATTTGTGGTTGAAATTGAGTTATACAATTATATATATAATATTAATCCTTGGTCTGTTTTACCTTGTGACAAAGTTTCAGAGTTCCATTTTGCTTTGTTTGAGAGATAAAGCTCCCTCATAAATGTCCGCTCATGCAAAAAATAAAATAAAGGTGGATGCTGAATGCAGAGGTTTCAACAAAATATGGACTAGGCTACTAAGTATTAATTTATTGAAGTCAGAAGTATACTAATAGTCTAATACTCTTACCAGCTTGTCAAAACAATGCCAGTAGGCTATTTGCTTTTGATATAGAAATAAAATTAATTTTATGCAGAACGATTTCAGCATTTTGGCCCAGCCCGCCACCATATTTTTTGTTTCCCATATGAGATGATTTCTTACAATTTAACCATGAATTATATTGTGCCCATGATAAGATTCTAAGCCATTTAGCAGCAATGAAGCCAATTAAGCCTACAGATTAGATATACTGAATATGATTCAGGACGTGTTCCATTTTAAGTACACATACGGTAATCTGCAATTATTGGGAAAAATAATTGCCCACTACCCCTGCGTTAAATTTATGTTATGCTTAATTGTATTTAGCATTTCATAGCATTAAAATAGTTCAAATAGCCGATCTACAAGCTGTACGTGTTGACGTAGATCGGCTATAGTTGATCAATTTAAATGTTTTTCAAAATAATAACAAAGGCAAAGAAGTTCAGAGATAAGGGGTTTAGTTTAGCACTGACAAAAATAGGGCCCGTGCCCTGAAGTGATCGAACCACACAGTCTACTGAGTAGACTGTGTGGTTCGATCACTTCAGGGCACGGGCATTGGAGTAGACTCTACTCCAACCCTAAAACCCCAGGGTTCAACCCGTAGTAGTAGCCTACAGACACCAGACAAGTTCCCATCCCAAATATAAACATGCCAACATTATCAAAACGACAGAAGACATTACAACAATGTTGTATCCTACTGACTCACCTGCCAGTGAGGCGCTCCCACCAGGAGGACATAAGGCCTTCATCCTACTCCTCCCAGCCCAACACTCCCCGCTGACAGGTGCCGCCCCACTGCGCCTCAAGCCTGTAGAATTACATAGCCTGGGCAGGTTTATAATCCGGTCGGGAGCGGATAACTTTCGTCATGTTGTAGTCAATGATTTCTAGTCATCTGGCAGGAAACCCACAAGACGGAATCAGTACTTCTTATTCCGCCTTGTGGGTTCCTGCCTAAAGGACTACAAATCAGTGACTACAACATGACGTAAATTACCATCCGCTCCGGACCGGTTCACACAGCAATTTTGGAACTCAGACCATAGGCTTTCCTCCGAGGTGGAAAGCCTGCATGGTGACTCGAGGTTAAGGATTACATGCTGTGAGACATACTGTATCACCCTCTCTCTCCCTGCCCAGCTTCCCTCCACCGAACACGGGCCATTTGTGTTCGTATAGATGACCCGACAAAGCCAGATGCACCACGGTGGATTTTCACTCTAAAGACACATGGTATATGCACCATAGTCTCTCGAGACAGACTGGCGTCACAAGGGCACTGTTTTTCCTTTATTTTTTGACGATGGATTCTCAGATTGTGCGCACTGTCTGTAATATGCATTAGTGTGCACGTGTGGCATGGCCACAAGCAGCAATACATGTCACCTTTTTAGAAAAACCACACCTGTGCGATGTGAGGGGCGCTCTAATCATCCTACATCATCTCATTCTGGCCAATCACAACTTGAGTCCTCACTTTCATCATCGATGTTGCTTCGTCATCAATGCTTGCCATCAATAATTTACACCATGACGTAAAGTTGTCCATTCATTGTCAATGGGAATTTAATGTTTGGGTAGGACAAAGTTTGTGGACACACACTAAAAGCTGGACATATAGGAGGGCCTCAAAAAAAGATTGCTAGAATAAACATGCACTTTGAAGAGTATAATTTATTTCAGGAACCTATATAATAACAGTTACAAACTGCTTTGGTAAAACGAGCATGTATCAGATTCCAGCAGCTGGCTGCTACAGGACGTCACAGACATAAGTCGCATACCGAAGCGGACGTAGGGGGCATGGCCAGGAATACCATCTATATAGGCCATTGTTTCTCAAAGTAGGGTCCTTGAGGTAGTTGCAGAGGGTCCCCAGATAAATAATGGATAGTTAGGAACCAAATAGGCTAGGAACCAAATGGACCCTTATGTGGTTGTAACTATGAGAGTGTACTAATGCAGGGGTTCTCAACGTTTTTGTCTGGGGACCCCCGGAAATGATTTGGCCATGTCTCGCTCCCCCCTCCACACCACGAATGTAAACTGACTGCAAAAATAACCTTATAATAGAGAAAATACATCATAAATATTCGAATACTGAAACCAGATTTTATCATTAAGGGAAGTTTATGCATGCACTATGTAAACTCTAAATTTCCATTTTCCAGGGACCCACGGGTTGAGAACCCCTGGCCTATTGAAGCGGTGGTCTATTCAAGCACTTTTGACCGGTTGCAGAAGATGAATAAGGAGGCCAGGCATGTCCTTATTTGACTAACATTTTATTAAAAACTAAAGTAGTGGTAGTATGGCTGTACAGCAGGTACATTATTTGAATGAGTTGTATATGTGGAGGGACAACATCTTGCTCTTCAATGAGCTCCGTTCTTTTATAGTGAGAGTAAAATGTTCAGAGGTCAACATGTGTCCACAAAATACACTGAATCCTGACCTGTACTGTGTCTCTTTCCGAAGTGTATTGTTCTCTCACACAAGTACACAATTATACTGTTTGTTTAAAAATCATGTATTGTTATTGTACTGTTCTCTATACAGTACTCTATATAGTACTGTTTGATATTGTGATTGAGTACAGTATAACAACAGCATCATAATAATAAAACATGCCGTGTCAGATGTACATATAAGCAGAAATACATAATGTAGATCAGGGGTAGGCCACTTTGACCATGGAGAGGGCCACTATATTTCCACACTCACTCCAGAGGGCCACTGTCATAGCACAAATAGCTGATCTACAAGCTCAAAACGCGTTGCTATTTTTGCTATTTCTTTTATTGAAATCCTGAATTATTTTTTTTACATTTTTTAATTGGAATCTTAAAAAATGACCTTTTTATTTAATTTCAAATGCATTTAATTATAGTTATGTTAACTTGACGAACTAAATCCAAATACATTGGACACAAAAAAAGACTAACATTTAATACTAGTCAATAGGCTACATATAGACTGAAGTAATTAAAGCAGGTCATGTTTGCATGTGTGGAATTGTAACGGGGGAGACATGTTAACATTGACAGAAAAGTGTTTATTTTCCGTCTAGTAGACTCATCCTGTAGTGTAGAGTGAAAGGGAAATAAAGCAGTTTCAATGCAGAGTTTTGCAGACTAAAGGTTTTCTCCCCTAGATGTGCTATTTGCAACAGATTGGAATCTGGATGCAAGATAAAAGACAGACAGAGATAATTTAGTTGTTTTCACAGAGTAGCAGCGTTAAACATGTTTTCCCTATATGACAATTAAAGATATAAACTCAAAGTTAAAGTTACGTTAAACCACTCTGCTTATTTTAAAACTTTGATTCAGTGTACTATGCATTTCTAGGTAGAGGAAGTTATCTTGAAAGTGCACAGGTTAAAAGACCAGGTTTACTGATAGGACAGCTGGTTCCCTCCAAATGGATAGTTAGGAACCAAATGGACCCTTATGTGGTTGTAACTTTGAGAGTGTACTAATGCAGGGGTTCTCAACGTTTTTGTCTGGGGACCCCCGGAAAAGCTTTGGCCATGTCTCGCTACATATAAGCAGAAATACATAATGTAGATCAGGGGTAGGCAACTTTGACCATGGAGAAGGCCACTATATTTCCACACTCACTCCAGAGGGCCACTGTCATAGCACAAATAGCTGATCTACAAGGTACAAGCTCAAAACACGTCGCACCATGGCACATTTTGAGCTTGTAGATCAGCTATTTTTGCTATTTTTTGATTGAAATCCTGATTTTTTTTTTTTTTTTTTTAATTGGAATCCTGAAAAATTATTTATTTTTTTAATTTCAAATGCATTTAATTATAGTTATGTTAACTTGACGAACTAAATCCAAATACATTGGACACAAAAAAGACGAACATTTAGTCATTAAGCTACATATAGACTGAAGTAATTAAAGCGGGTAATGTTTGCATGTGTGGAATTGTAACAGCTGAAATCAATAATATATCAGTATTCTGACATTAACCTGAGGGCCACATTAAGTGATGGTGGGCCCCGGGGCCGCCAGTTGCCCATGTATGATGTAGATACTAGATAGATTGATGCAATGGGGAAAGAAACATCAAAATGACAGAAGAAAAGATGGTCTCTAATAGACTCAAACACAGGTCACCACCATACTTTTCTGTTAATAATTTCTCAGATAACTCTTGACCCAGTCAATAAGAAATACCACTAAAATGGACCATAATGCACGTTCACGTGGAAAGTTTCTCTCAAGGGTGAATTATCTAGTGGCGTTTAAGGCGGGACATTTCAGAGACACTGATCACATCCATGGGGATTCTCTCCACTGTAATTCCCAGTATGATTTCTCTGGTGGCTTTTAAGGCCGTCCAAACGAGCGAAGTGTTTTCCACACTGATCACATCCATAGGGTTTCTCTCCAGTGTGAATTATCTCGTGTTTTTTAAGGCTGGACATTACAGAGAAGTGTTGTCCACACTGATCACATCTATAGGGTTTCTCTCCAGTGTGAATTCTCTGGTGTGTTTTAAGGCTGGACATTACAGAGAAGTGTTTTCCACACTGATCACATCCATAAGGTTTCTCTCCAGTGTGAATTCTTTTGTGTTTTCTAAGGCTGGACATGTCAGAGGAGTGATGTCCACACTGATCACATCTATAGGGTTTCTCTCCAGTGTGAATTCTCTGGTGGGTTTTAAGGTGGTCCAAACGAGAGAAGTGTTGTCCACACTGAACACATCCATAGGGTTTCTTTCCAGTGTGAATTCTCTGGTGTCTTTTAAGGTGGGACAATAGAGAGAAGCGTTGTACACACTGATTGCATCCATAGGGTTTCTCTCCAGTGTGAATTCTCTGGTGTGTTTTAAGGTTGGGCATTTGAGAGAAGTGTTGTCCACACTGATCACATCCATAGGGTTTCTCTCCAGTGTGAATTATTTTGTGTTTTCTAAGGCTGGACATGTCAGAGGAGTGATGTCCACACTGATCACATCCATAGGGTTTCTCTCCAGTGTGAATTCTCTGGTGTGTTTTAAGGTGGGACAATTGAGAGAAGTGTGTTCCACACTGATCACATCTATATGGTTTCTCTCCAGTGTGAATTCTCTGATGATTTTTAAGGCTGGACATTTGAGAGAAGTGTTCTCCACACTGATCACAGCCATAGGGTTTCTCTCCAGTGTGAATTCTTTGGTGTGTTTTAAGGTGGGACAATTGAGAGAAGCGTTGTCCACACTGATCACAACCATAGGGTTTCTCACCAGTGTGAATTCTCTCGTGGCTTTTAAGGCAGTCCAAACGAGAGAAGTGTTGTCCACACTGATCACATCCATAGGGTTTCTCTCCAGTGTGAATTTTCTGGTGGGTTTTAAGGTTGGACATTTGAGAGAAGTGTTGTCCACACTGAACACACCCATAGGGTTTCTCTCCAGTGTGAATTCTCTGGTGGGTTTTAAGGAGGTCCAAACGAGAGAAGTGTTGTCCACACTGATCGCATCCATAGGGTTTCTCTCCAGTGTGAATTTTCTGGTGGGTTTTAAGGCTGGACATTACAGAGAAGTGTTGTCCACACTGATCACATCCATAGGGTTTCTCTCCAGTGTGAATTCTCTGGTGTGTTTTAAGGCTGGACATTTCAGAGAAGTGTTCTCCACACTGATCACATCCATAGGGCTTCTCTCCAGTGTGAATTCTCTCGTGTTTTTTAAGGCTGGACATTTCAGAGAAGTGTTGTCCACACTGATCACATCCATAGGGTTTCTCTCCAGTGTGAATTTTCTGGTGGGTTTTAAGGTGGGCCAATTGAGAGAAGCGTTTTCCACACTGATCACATCCATAGGGTTTCTCTCCAGTGTGAATTCTCTCGTGTTTTTTAAGGCTGGACATTTCAGAGAAGTGTTGTCCACACTGATCACATCCATAGGGTTTCTCTCCAGTGTGAATTCTCTCGTGTTTTTTAAGGCTGGACATTTCAGAGAAGTGTTGTCCACACTGATCACATCCATAGGGTTTCTCTCCAGTGTGAATTTTCTGGTGGGTTTTAAGGTGGGCCAATTGAGAGAAGCGTTTTCCACACTGATCACATCCATAGGGTTTCTCTCCAGTGTGAATTCTCTGGTGGCCTTTAAGGTTGCACATTACAGAGAAGTGTTGTCCACACTGATCACATCGATAGGGTTTCTCTCCAGTGTGAATTCTCTGGTGTATTTTAAGTTTGGAGATGCAAGTGAAGTGTTTTCCACACTGATCACAGCAATGGTGTTGTTTCTTTGCCAAGCTCCTTTGTTCGTTCACCTCTGGTAGGTCAGGGCAGTCAGACTGGTGATGCGACACTGGAATGGAAACAAATACAAAGGAAAGATTGTTGGTAGGTAGAAAGACTTTAGAGAAGTAGAAGAACTTTGTGGATGTTCGACAAATCTCTGTCATGTAGCTAACGAACAGTGGCCTTAACAACTGTAGCAGGTACTTTCACCTGTTGCAGAAATTAATTAAATAAAGTGCCCCTCGGAGCAGGTTGTGGCCTCCTGGTGGCGCTATAATAGGCCAATGTAAAAAGGGTGCCATTTCTTCTTATGCCTTGGATGGCAACTGGATGATTTCAGGTATTTTGTTCCAAAAATGTGTTTTGAAAAAATCCACCTGCTGGTGGCGCTATAACAGGCCAACGACGAACCTCTGCCCCAAATATTCCTCAACGGCCTGTTATAGCGCCACCATGAGGCCGATTAAGGCAAAACACATTTCTGTAAATAATTGTATCCAAACATCACACAATTTGGTATACACTATCTCCATAGTCATGTGATCAACACGGATCACATTTTCCATCTTCCATCCTGATTGGCGAAGATTGGCTTCCAAAGTTCACATGATTTGTCCGTTTCGAACAAAATGCCACAAATCACAAATGCAGTGTGCAATTCCCGTGAAATTATACACGCATATTTCCACTAGGCCGAGGATGACATGCCACTATTTTTTTTCCAAATCAGCCTCACGGTGGTGCTATAACAGGGCAATTCATGTTTTTACTTATAACTGCATGGATCTGTATACAACTTATGTATAATAATAATAAAAGAATAATAATAAAACTTTATTTGTATAGCACTTTTCATGACATGAAATGCAGCTCAAAGTGCTTTACAGAGCAATGGAGAAAAAAAGAAAAGAAAGGCATAAACATAAAAAAACAAGAGCAGTAATGCAATACAGTGAGGACATGAATAACCAAAAATTTAAAGATCAATTAAAAGCAAGGATTTAGAAGTGGGTCTTGAGCTGTGCTTTAAAAATGTCTACAGAGGCTGCCTGTCGAAGGTACAGTGGGAGTTTTTTCCACGCCGTCGGCCTGTAGAAGCAAAAAGCTGCTTCCCCGTATTTTTTAGTTGCCATTCTTTAAGGCAAAGCGAGCAGGCCAGCAGTGGAAGACCTTAGGGGGAGGTTTGGGACATATTTTGGAACCACCCCCCTGTACAATGGTATGCCCCAGCAGCACTGGGGGAAGTTGTGATGTTTACATCCGGGCATCAGTTCCAATACAGTCACACTAGAGTACATACTACTGTCTCGTGTCTCCTGATTTATACATACAAAAACAAGTAGAGTTTAAGTGAAGAGTATTGTGCTTCGGTGCGGGACCCGGCGTGAAAAAAAAAGAAAGAAAGGAAAAAGACGGAGAAGGAAAGGGACCGGCAGAACAGCCGTTAGCAACAAGCTAACGTAAAATAACACCACGATGGCAGCAAATATACCACCACCGGAGGAGATGAAGATGAGCGGCGATCTAGCAAGTAACTGGGACAATTTCAGAGCTGAATTTGAGGACTATTTACTTGCAACGGGATCAACAGAAAAGGCAAAGGAGGTACAGGCAGAAACTCTACAAAGAGTGATGGGCAGTGAATGTCGTCATATATACAAGCATAATCTAGGACTCACGGCGGAGCAAGGGAAGGACGTGCGAGTTTTTCTCAACGCCTTGGAGGCATATTTCAAGCCAGCTAGAAATGTCATAATCGAGAGATACGTTTTTGGAATCTGCGAGCAAGATGAAGGAGAGCCGCCCATTGATGCATTTGTAACAAAGCTGAGGGAGAAGGCTGCTTCCTGCGAGCATGGACAACTCAGAGAGGAGTTGATAAGAGACAGACTGGTGCTGGGTGTGAGTGACGAGAGTGTTGCGTCGCCGTCTACTCAAGACAGAAGGATCTCACACTGGCATCAGCCATAGAAATATGTCGAGCTGCAGAGATGACAGACATGAGAATACAAGCAATCACACAGGACAGGTCTCTAGAGACAGTGCATGTGACGGATGGCCGTCGTCCACGGGCCCCCACCAAGGCAGGAACGCTCGGACAGGGTTCGGTATCAGACCCCAGGAGCTAATGATAGTTCTATACATGCAGATTATGTGGCAACGCGCACAGGCGCGGACGTGAGTCTTGCCCAGCGCTTGGAAAGAACTGCCGTCACTGTGGCACAGCGAATCATTTTTGCCAAGGTGTGTGTGAAGAGGGGCCAAGCCACACGACAGCTACATGCAGCGGACGCTGAAGTGTACGAGGAGGACGTGGACAGGTCCAACACAGACTGCCCATATATACACAGCAGAGAGCATAGGGTCAGTTCAGGGACATGGGAAGAAATGGTTTGCCAACATAAAACTGAATGGAGGGTTTCAGAGGTGCCAGCTAGATTCAGGGGCAACATGTCATGTGATGGGCATAAAAGATGTGAGGAGACTCGATCCTGAGGCAAAGCTACTTCCAAGCCAGACCAGGTTAGTACTGTATTCAGGCCAATCAATGCACTCAGTAGGGCATATTTCACACAGAGTGTGTAGTGAGGGGGAAAGCACACAAGTTGCAGTTTGGAATTGTGAGAAGCGGGCAGAGGCCCTTGTTGTCAGGTGAAACCAGTGAGCGCTTAGGTCTGATGCGCTTCACCATTCCAGAGGAGCTTCTTAATGGTAGGACACAGCAGCACAGAGCCACTTACCAGACAGCACCTCGTGCAGACTTACAGTGACGTTTTCAATGATCCGGTTGAGTCACTACCAGGGGATGTTCATTTGGAGCTACATGCAGATGTAGCCCCAGTGCAGGCTTCCCTGCGCAATGTCCCAGTGGCTCTCAGAGAGGCAGTCAAGGCTCAGTTAGACAAATATGAGAGGGATGGCCATTTAACCCCCGTGACAGAACCTACTGACTGGATTAGCAATATGGTGATCATCAGACAGCCAGAGAAGTTGAGAATCTGCATAGACCCCAAGTCGCTGAATCAGGCCTTAAAGAGGTCTCACTACATAATGCCGACACTTGAAGATGTGTTATACAAGCTGCCCAGGGCACGTATTTTCACCCTTGTAGATGCACGAGATGCTTTCTTGCAGTGTAAACTAGACGAAGAGAGTAGTTACACCACCACATTCTGGACACCATGGGGCAGGAAGCACTGGTTAAAACTGCTTTTTGGGGTGTCCGTGGCCCCAGAAATATACCAGAGAAAGCAGCATGAGCTACTGACAGGGCTCAGTGGGGTAGAACCAATAGCGGATGATATTTTGATTGTGGGGTGCAGGGAGACAGATGAGCAGGCCATACAGGACCATGACACCAAACTTTTAGCACTCATGCAGAGGTGCAGGGAGGTTAGGCTGAGACTGAGTTTGAGGAAACTACAATTCAGGGTCAGAGAGGTCAAGTTTCATGGACACATTCTATCGGCGGATGGACTCAAGAGCGGACCCGGAGAAAATTAGGGCAGTCCGTGACATGCCTCACCCCGAAGATGCCCAGGCCGTACAACGGTTTATCGGGTTTGTGACGTACCTTGCCAGGTTCATGCCCCGCCTCTCTGAGGTATGCGAGCCACTACGGAGGCTGTTGGACAAGGACGTTCCGTGGCATTGGCTGCCCAAACACGACGCTGCAGTCGAGGAGATCAAGAGACTCGTTACTACGGCCCCGCTCCTGCGATACCACGACGTGACCAAGCCGGTCACCATCCAGAGTGTATGGGCGGGAGGAGATAACAGCAGAAACGGACCACAAGCCACTCATCTCAATATTCACCAAGCCCCTTCTCACAGCACCCAAACGACTCCAGAGCATGTTGCTCACACTTCAAGCATACAATCTCATGGTTGTGTACAAGCCTGGTGTCACAAAGACTGGATCTATAGGAGGGACTGAACTCTTATTTTGGGTTTGATGACTCACTGTGGCTGCTTTATTGTTTGTTGTTTTAAAATAAAACTGTGAAGAAGGTTGGGAGGTTGTAAAATGTCTGAATGCATTTGTTGACTGCTCTGCTTTCTTGTTGAATGTAAAAGAAAAGAAAAAAAAATAGGAAAGATAACATGGGTGAGCTGTGTAATGCTGGATTTTGATTTGCACTAAAGAATGTTTGCTATTGTACGTTTCTGCAATGTTCTCATCTATAAAAGGGGAGATGTTACAGGGAGTGGGAACCACCCCCCTGTATAATGGTATGCCCCAGCAGCACTGGGTGAAGTTGTGATGTTTACATCCGGTGTTCTAGTTTGTCATCAGACCCTGTCAACTTCAGACTGCGTCAACCGTCGCCGTAGAGACGGACCCACAACTGCAGATGTTGTTCACAGCGAAATAATTCATAGCAGTCCGCGTCAATGCCTGCTTTTCCCCTTTATTTTAATCACAATTCCAAACAACATAGCCTATAAGACTACCGATGTGATTCTTGTCTTAAGCGTCGGGCAGACGTTGTGTGGAGTGTGGACCTTAGCCAGGTTGTTGTTGTTGACAGTCACGGGAAGAAGGGGTTGTCTGACTCTTACTGTTTCTCAAATAATACATTAGCTTTTATAAATTCTATTGTATTCGCCATTGGAGTATGAGTATGTGTCACGTACATTAACCATGTAGCCCAGCATGTAGTGCGTGAAAATAAACGCATTGATGAATGAAGGAAGAAATAAATAAATAAATAAATGAATGTTTCTGACTGGGATTCAAACTTGTCCTGTTCTCAGCATAAGTTCACCTGTCTGGAGCATAGTCCAATGCACCATTCTATCTATAACGTTTAGAAACCGTAATCTCATCATGGCGTATTGAACCAGCCATCAACGCACCAAACCTTCATGGTCAATAGGTTAAGTTGAGACCTCAGTCACCAGTGTCACCACACTGGTTTACAACGTAGCTGTTTATTATCGATTTGTTTCAAAAAAGCATCTCTCACCATCATCACCTAAAAGGAAAGCAAAGGTACTATGTTTACCCAGGGTAACTGGACTAAGCATCAGATAGGCCTACTTGTTTACAGCCAGGCCCTGCTTATTTCATAGAACATTTCATGGTAGTGGTTCAATGCCTTGTCCAAGGGCACTTCAGCGGTGGTAATTTTTAACGTGTCGGACCGCTGATTCGAACTGGCGACGTTCCGGTATCAAGACCACTCCGCAATCCGTTCGGCCACCGATGCTATAGTCATTATGTTATACTAGGCTACTTAGAAATTGTAAATATATGAAGCATAAAAGCATTATAGGTAGACAAACAGTTTGTTATATGACCTCATTATCTCATAGATAACATAAAATGGAAACCCACATACATACATACATATAATTATCAACCAATTAATTAATGAATTGATTGATTGACATTTTTATTTCACAGTATGCAGACTGAGAACATTTCAAAGCACAACTCAATACAAAAGCTGTTAAATGTGAGTGAACTTTAACTAAATACATGAATAACAATGTATTCACGTTCTTTCAGATTGAACGCTCATCTTGTGAATGATGGTTTCACTGGGTGTGTGTAGGCAACCCCCAGCCTTCACATAAACCAGTGCATCTCCCTCGATCCACTCTCCACTGTTCTGGTTGGTCATGAGCCATCATTTTTATGATTTATTATTTATTTATTTTAAAACACTGCTCACTCCTCATGCATTGAAGTATGAGCTCAGTTCGGGGGGCTCCCCAGGTTGGCAGAGGGTGAGTAGCAGCCAGGATTACATTTTAAGAAATTGGCACCGGGTGTAAAATAGAAAAAAGTAAACGATGACATGTCTTAGTTGTTGCTCTTGATGACCTGGATGACCAATGAATACTTCTGCAAAGGTTATAATCACATTTAGATGAAATGCTATTTAGATACTATAGGTTCATTATACTATCCTATAGTTTCAATGTGTAGATTATTTGCTATCCTGGTTTACTGAGGCAACATTTGTCTCTCTGCATTTGATGCATGTTTACCTTACTTATTGTAAGTCACCCTGGATAAGTTAAAGCTGCTAAATGCCTAAATCATTTAGTTCAACCCTACCCAAATCTATTATGGTGCCTTTATACACTGCCAACCAATGTCACATGCTCCATCAACATGGACAGAAAAGGAGCAGACTGCAATGACTATAGTTATTACATTACATTATGTTATACAGGCTACTTAGAAATTGTAAACATATGAAGCATTATAGGTTAGAGTTAGACAGTTTGTTTATAACATGACCTCATAGACAACACACACAGATCATCAAGAGGCCAAGTAAATCAGCCAAAATACCAGTAAACTAGGATAGCAAATAATCTAAGATGAACAAGAATCACATCGGTAGTTTTATAGGCTGTGTTGTTTGGAATTGTGATTAAAATAAAGGGAAAAAGCAGGCATTGACGCGGACTGCTACGCATTATTTCGCTGTGAACAACATCTGCAGTTGTGGGTCCGTACGGTTGACAGGGTCTGATGACAAACTAGAACACCCCCCCCCCCCCCTCTCTTGTCTTAATTGTTTCCTCTGATTTGTTTGTGATCATCTTGTATTTTAAAATGGAAAAAAATTAAATAAAAACGTTATAAATATATATACACACAATAGCCTTGTCATTTTACTCACTCTTCTAGGTTTCAGGAATCGGGAGGGTTTTCCACCACGCCCACGGGCTGGTGAATGGGTGATATTCCACAACAGAACGATCTCTCTCTCTCTCTCTGGACCACAGCTGACGGTCGACAACAGTTTGTTTTAGTGCGCCAGGCTCTAGCTCTGCTCTAGTCTAGACTTTACAAATATGAACAGAGGATACTTGTGCCAAGACTCGACATGTATTTCTGTCTACAATATTGTCTGGATGTAATGGATAAAGTTGCTTTTCTGCCTCGCAAGTGAAGTGAAGCCACAGTCAAAATATGAAAACCAACAAAGGAAGGGAAGCCTCTCCCCTTCCCTCTCGCAGTGTTGCCAACTCTCGCGAGAGACATCGTCTAGCCTACAAACAAACTTTAGCGCCACCATGCGCCTACATGTGTGCATGTCATGCGCACATGCAGAAGAGCTGATTAGAGTGCCTATATTGTTTAGTGTATGAACGTTTTAGACAAAAGTATAGACTTTAAATAATCAGATAAACTTATTTACTGTTCTGCAGTAGTGAAACTACAATATAGCAGAAATCCACTTCTGTACTCTACAGTTTACCCAAATACCTATAGGCCTACATATTTGGGTATTTCACATATCATATCAGAAGATATAGGCTAATGATTCATTTTCTTTACTTGGAGTACCTATAGAGAGAGATGAAGGGCTGCACCTCAAATAATTGCATTTGCAACCAAAGCCAGAGGCATAGAAGCAAGCTGCTGCCAAGGGTCAATGAGGGTCTTTGACCCCTAAAGCCAACCTCCTTGACTCCTCATATGATTATAATAATAATAATAATGTGAATAATAAAATATAAAACTACCTTGTGTGCTTTGAATTGGTTTTCTAGTGATATTTGACAGTGATATTCACTAGCAGCGCTGGTTATAACAACTCAAAACATGCTGCTACAGTCAGACAAAAAATGCAAGTAACATTTAGCATGCATCATGGCCATGCATCTCCCATCTGGAAAGAACGGGAAATACGGTAGCCTATGACATTTCCCAGGCACAGGAATTTCAACACATGTTGATAGGTATTGTCTATTTTTTCTTATTGCTAAATAAATAAACTAAACTACCGGTAATTTCAGCTGTTACAATTCCAAACATGCAAACATGACCCGCTTTAAGTTTAATTACTTCAGTCTATGTTAGTAGGCCTATACCAGTCTTTTTTTTTATGTCCAATTATATTTGCATTTATGTAATCATAAAGTTAACATAAGAACATGTAAATGTGAAAAAGAAGGCACTGGAGCAGCTCAGACAATTCAGGCTCTTAATTTAATAACAGGGTGCAAAAATAAAGTGACAACGTTTCGATGTTTAAGTTACATCTTCGTCAGGTCATGACCTGACGAATACCAATATGTTCTCAGTAGTGGGTTACATACAGTAGACCAGGGGTTCTCAACCTTTTTGGCTGGGGACCCCCGGAAATGCCTTGGTCATGTCTCGTGACCCCCACCCCCAATACAAACTGACTGCAAAAATAACCTTAATAATGGAGAAAATATACAGTATCATAAATTAATACTGAAAACCGATATGGAAAGTTTATGCATGCACCACGTACTATGTATTGTAAACTCTAAATCCCCATTTTCCAGCCATTTAGTTGCAAAAAAAACAAATAATAATTTGGGGACCCCCCAAAATAATTTCGTCCTCCTCCTTAATAATGGCTTTCTTCAATGCTGCCTTTGCCTACATGTACATTGTGAAGAAGAAATGTTCGTTCAGAAATCTCTTCACTACAAAGCCGGATAGGGAGTTATAGTGAAAGAAAAATGTGGTGCATGGGAGATGTAGATGTGAGCAGAGCATGACCATAATGTAAGTGATACTGTCACATATGTGTACTGCCTAACCCTTTTTGAGAAGCGATAGCTACATATGTCCAGCTTTCAGTGTACGTAACCAAGCGTTCTCGTCCCAACACAAACATTAAATGCCATTGACAATGAATGGACAGTTTTGAGTGTTTGTGTTAACCCAAACATTGCGTAACACAAACATTGATGACGAAAGTGAGGACGCAAATTGTGATTGGCCGGAATGAGACGATGTATGATGATGTAGGATGATAAGAGCGCCCCTCACTTCACACGTGTGTGATTGTTTTGTATGCTGCTTAATTTTTGCTATACGGTTATAGCATTCATATAACATTTGAGTGAAATGTTTGATGAATAACTCCATCTGGCTGGTCTCCAACATGCTACAATTACTGCAATCCAGCTGGCCAGGCCCACCCAAAACGTCAGTTCTGGCTTCACCACTGCATTATAACCAAATGGTATGAAGTTCTTAACCAATCTATAAAGGACCAGCCCTTGGAACCAGCCCATGCCATGTATACATATGGAAAGGATGTGGATGTTTTTTTTCAACCAATGTTCATGTTTTAGGTTGTTATTAGAGAAAGTAAAAGGTGACACCCTGTGCTTGTGCTGCAGACCCTTGCAGCATTAATGGCTGGAATTGATTGTCCGGTAGCTATTTATATAATATTCTGTGTACTATACGTCAAAGTACGTGCGTGGATCTTGTGCAAGCTACCAGACAGTTATGCAGAAGGACGTCACGTCGTATATAGGCTTAGAGTATATATGAATGAATATATACTTTAAGTATATATAGGCTATAGTATAATGTATAATGTCCAAAACATTACGAAGAAGAAAATAGTGAAACAAGCTCACAACGTGTCACCACGCGCCTCATCGTGAGGATGTGAGCTTGTAGATCAGAACCTGGGAAAACAATGTTGAACTATGTAGATACCTGGCCGACATCAATGATACGGACGATCATGGCAGCTGGTGGTGGACAAATAGCATATACGTATTGTAACTATCTTTTGTTTGTTTTGTTCAGTATACATTCACCCATGCAGTTCCTTAAGAGAGGCCATGCTAACGGACTGTCCCACTCAATCAACCTTTATAGCCGGTATTTTCTTTTCTTTTTTTTCACCGTAGTGTTATGGCTGACAGGTAATCTCTTCTTTCGATCCATGTCTGCTTTATCAACATGCTACAAAGACTATATCCTATATCCACCAATTACACAATTATGTTCTGCATATACAGACTTTTTGGTTTGATTTGAACTTCCTTACACTCCATCCAATTATAAATTATTATTAGAAAACAAGAAAATTATGAAGATATTTAATATATTTAGCATTAAATAGTCTATTACTCTATTTCAGCACGGTTACTGTGGTTACTGTGTCTATATGGATACTGTGTCATTACCTCATCTCCTTGTCTATGTTAACGGCCTGCATCAAAGTCAGCGCTCGATTCACACTGGGTGTGATTTTTAATTTAAACAGGCGCTAATGACTGGGAGATCACCTACGACGTGGAAGGACCGATCCATGCTGAAGTTGGAACCAGCGTGCTTATCAACTGTTCTTACACTTTACGTGCTGATTTTAAACTTTAAAACGATATTGCATGGTCAAAGTGTGATGAAGCTATACAGTTCTCTGTAGTACTTCCGACATGATCTTCCACTCCAGCAAAGCCAATGCCGGTCAGGCTGAGTTCAAAGGTCGAGTGACCAGCTTGGAGCCAAATGTCGCCCAGGCAAACGCCAGCATCGTCATCAGAGACCTCAGAGTGTCAGACACTGGGTACTATCAACTTACTGTTTATGCTTGGCAAACGAATGGAAAGTTATTCTGGTACCACTTTCCTGATAAAAAGCCCCATCAAAGTTACAGGTATGAAATATTGTGAATAATATATTTAACCACATTGACCCATTTGGAACATGACTGGTTAGATTCTGGACCCGTGGTAAAAAAAACACTTGTTTAGAGAAAAAAAAATGCATTGTGGCATAATATGTGCAGTGTTTGCTGTCCCACTATAGGCCTGGCCCAGCCCAAGATCGGTGGGACATCCACAGTTGAAGGACTGGACACCCTCCATTTGACCTGCAACGCTCCGAGCTCCCCTCCTTTCGTCACGTGGACCAAAGCTGGATCTGACACCCCACTGGCGACTGGACCGCAGAGGGCTGACCTGTAACACTCATAGCTACCGACGTCAATTTTTTTAAGAACAAAATGATTTCCCTTTTTTCCCTGGCATCTGCAGCTACAAGTGTTCGACGACTCTTTGATGTTTTAAATGAATCCTCCCAACACATTTCTGTGTTATTGCCACTGCTGTTCTCCTCTTGGCTTACCTACCAGTGAGGACTCGGAGCCCCCACCAGGACAACAGAGTTCCCTCCCACGGCCAAATAAGGGCACCATTAGGACAGTTAGAGAAAGCTGGGTAGAACTTCAGGCTGGCAGAGGGAATTGCCTCTATATTTAAGTGTAACGGCCTAACGGGGGAGACATGTTAACATTGACAGAAAAGTGTTTATTTTCCGTCTAGTAGACTCATCCTGTAGTGTAGAGTGAAAGGGAAATAAAGCAGTTTCAATGCAGAGTTTTGCAGACTAAAGGTTTTCTCCCCTAGATGTGCTATTTGCAACAAATTGGAATCTGGATGCAAGATAAAAGACAGACAGAGATAATTTAGTTGTTTTCACAGAGTAGCAGCGTTAAACATGTTTTCCCTATGACAATTAATATAAACTCAAAGTTAAAGTTACGTTAAACCACTCTGCTTATTTTAAAACTTTGATTCAGTGTACGCATTTCTAGGTAGAGGAAGTTATCCTGAAAGTGCGAAGGTTAAAAGACCAGGTTTACTGATAGGACTGGCAGTCTACAGCTGGTTCCCTCCAAATGGTTAAATCATGTCTTTGTTATTTGTACTTTGATTGACTTTCATTATGTACTTTCTATGCTAAATTACCTGCAATAAAAAAGCACAAGCTAAATTCTATTTCTGACTATGTAGCTAATTGCAATGGCACAAATCATAGTGACTGATTGTTTTCCAGTTCAGATAAAGATTCAGGACATGACATTTAATCCACATGTATCTTTGAATATTGTTTTGCTATATCTTTGATTGTATTGAATGTATTTCATTTTGTATAGTATAGGTTTAGCTGTTGTATGGTTCTATATGTCACAATTGTATATCTGCTGTATTTTTCAGATTTATTTAATTGTCTCTCTGACAAGGAATTCATATTCCAGAGCCTCTTATATGAGGCCTTTGTAATTTTTGAGGTAACTGAACTTGAGACACCACATGACTTATCATCAGCACAGGGACTGGTCTTATTTAACCCATGTTTCCCTACTCCCTTCTGATTGGTTGGATGACTCTCTGGCACCATATTGTGAACCATTATGTGCCATTATGGTCTGTTTTACCTTGTGACAAAGTTTCAGAGTTACATTTTGCTTTGTTTGAGAGAAAAAGCTCCCTCAAAAATGTCCGCTCATGCCAAAAAAAGAAAGTTGGATGCTGAATGCAGAGGTTTCAACAAAATATGGACTAGGGCCTAGTCCATATTTTACTTAGTAGCCTAGTCACTATAGCTACTAAGTATTTATTTACTGAAGTCAGAAGTATACTAATACTCTTACCAGCTTGTCAAAACAATGCCAGTAGGCTATCTGCTTTTGATATAGAAATAAAATAAATTGTATGCAGAACGATTTCAGCATTTTGGCTCTCGAGACAGACTGGCGTCTCTTTTTCCTTTATTTTTTAACGATGGATTCTCAGATTGTACACACTGTAATATGCATTAGTGTGCACGTATGGCATGGCCACAAGCAGCAATACATGTCACCTTTTTAGAAAAACCACACCTGTGCGATGTGAGGGGCGCTCTAATCATCATACATCATCTCATTCTGGCCAATCACAACTTGCGTCCTCACTTTCATCATCGATGTTGCTTCGTCATCAATGCATGTCATCAATAATTTACACCATGACGTAAAGTTGTACATTCATTGTCAATGGGAATTTAATGTTTGGGTAGGACAAAGTTTGTGGACACACACTAAAAGCTGGACATATAGGAGGGCCTCAAAAAAAAAGAATTGCTTGAATAAACATGCACTTTGAAGAGTATAATTTATTTCAGGAACCTATATATAATAACAGTTACAAACTGCTTTGGTAAAACGAGCATGTATCAGACTCCAGCTCCTGGCTGCTACAGGACGTCACAGACATAAGTCGCATACCGAAGCGGACGTAGGGGGCATGGCCAGGAATACCATCTATATAGGCCATTGTTTCTCAAAGTAGGGTCCTTGAGGTAGTTGAGTCCCCAGATAAATGATGGATAGTTAGGAACCAAATAGGCTAGGAACCAAATGGACCCTTATGTGGTTGTAACTTTGAGAGTGTACTAATGCAGGGGTTCTCAACGTTTTTGTCTGGGGACCCCCGGAAATGCTTTGGCCATGTCTCGCTCCCCCCTCCCCACCACGAATGTAAACTGACTGCAAAAATAACCTTATATTAGAGAAAATACATCATAAATATTCGAATACTGAAACCAGATTTTTATTAAGGAAAGTTTATGCATGCACTATGTGTACTATGTAAACTCTAAATTTCCATTTTCCAGGGACCCACGGGTTGAGAACCCCTGGCCTATTGAGTGGTCTATTCAAGCACTTTTGACCGGTTGCAGAAGATGAATAAGGAGGCCAGGCATGTCCTTATTTGACTAACATTTTATTAAAAACTAAAGTAGTGGTAGTATGGCTGTACAGCAGGTACATTATTTGAATGAGTTGTATATATGGAGGGACAACATCTTGCTCTTCAATGAGCCCCGTTCTTTTATAGTGAGAGTAAAATGTTCAGAGGTCAACATGTGTCCACAAAATACACTGAATCCTGACCTGTACTGTGTGTCTCTTTCCAAAGTGAATTGTTCTCACTCACACACACACACACACAATTATACTGTTTGTTTCAAAATAATTTACTGTTATTGTACTGTTCTCTGTAGAGCGCAGCAGTCCCGCCCCCTTTCAGAAAAGCGAGTGGCCCAGGAAATGAAACTCCAATGCATTTTTCCATCGGCACTTTGAATATAATTTATTTAAAGACGGTTACGCCGCGGACAAAGCCAATTCGGATCATGACAAATCATGACAATGAACACAATATTTTGGGACGATAAAATAATTTATAAGACGAAAAACAAAACAAATAGTGTTGTCTCCTGCCTTTATTTTCTTCTTTCTAATGATTTGATCGTCCCAAAACATTGTGTTCATTGTCATGATTTGTCGCTCTATACAGTACTCTATATAGTACTGTTTGATATTGTGATTGAGGCAACTTTGACCATGGAGAGGGCCACTATATTTCCACACTCACTCCAGAGGGGCCACTGTCATAGCACAAATAGCTGGTCAAAACGCGTCGCACTGCGGCGTGTTTTGAGCTTGTAGATTAGCTATTTTTGCTATTTTTTAATTGAAATCCTGAAAAATTACCTTTTTATTTAATTTCAAATGCATTTAATTATAGTTATGTTAACTTGACGAACTAAATCCAAATATATTGGACACAAAAAAAGACTAACATTTAATACTAGTCATTAAGCTACATAGACTGAAGTAATTAAAGCGGGTCATGTGTGGAATTGTAACAGCTGAAATCAATAATATATCAGTATTCTGACATTAACCTGAGGGCCACATTAAGTGATGGTGGGCCCCGGGGCCGCCAGTTGCCCATGTATGATGTAGATAGATTGATGCAATGGGGAAAGAAACATCAAAATGACAGAAGAAAAGATGGTCTCTAATAGACTCAAACTCAGGTCACCACCATACTTTTCTGTTAATAATTTCTCAGATAACTCTTGACCCAGTCAATAAGAAATACCACTAAAATGGACCATAATGCACGTTCACGTGGAAAGTTTCTCTCAAGGGTGAATTATCTAGTGGCGTTTAAGGCGGGACATTTCAGAGACACTGATCACATCCATGGGGATTCTCTCCACTGTAATTCCCAGTATGATTTCTCTGGTGGCTTTTAAGGCCGGCCAAACGAGAGAAGTGTTGTCCACACTGATCACATCCATAGGGTATCTCTCAAGTGTGAATTCTCTGGTGTGTTTTAAGGTTGGACAATTGAGAGAAGCGTTTTCCACACTGATCACATCCATAGGGTTTCTCTCCAGTGTGAATTCTCTGGTGTCTTTTAAGGTTGGACAATTGAGAGAAGTGTTGTCCACACTGATCGCATCCATAGGGTTTCTCTCCAGTGTGAATTTTCTGGTGGGTTTTAAGGTGGGCCAATAGAGAGAAGCGTTTTCCACACTGATCACATCCATAGGGTTTCTCTCCAGTGTGAATTATCTGGTGTGTTTTAAGGTTGGACATTACAGAGAAGTGTTGTCCACACTGATCACATCCATAGGGTTTCTCTCCAGTGTGGATTATTTTGTGTTTTCTAAGGCTGGACATTACAGAGAAGTGTTTTCCACACTGATCACATCCATAAGGTTTTTCTCCAGTGTGAATTCTTTTGTGTTTTCTAAGGCTGGACATGTCAGAGGAGTGATGTCCACACTGATCACATCCATAGGGTTTCTCTCCAGTGTGAATTCTCTGGTGTCTTTTAAGGTGGGACAATTGAGAGAAGTGTTGTCCACACTGATCACATCCATAGGGTTTCTCTCCACTGTGAATTCTCTGGTGGCTTTTAAGGCTGGACATTTCAGAGAAGTGTTGTCCACACTGATCACATCCATAGGGTTTCTCCCTAGTGTGAATTCTCTCGTGTTTTTTAAGGCTGGACATTTGAGAGAAGTGTTCTCCACACTGATCACATCCATAGGGTTTCTCTCCAGTGTGAATTCTCTGGTGGCTTTTAAGGCTGGACATTTCAGAGAAGTGTTGTCCACACTGATCACATCCATAGGGTTTCTCTCCAGTGTGAATTCTCTGGTGTGTTTTAAGATTGGCCAATTGAGAGAAGTGTGTTCCACACTGAACACATCCATAGGGTTTCTCTCCAGTGTGAATTCTCTGGTGGGTTTTCAGGCTGGACATTTCAGAGAAGTGATGTCCACACTGATCACACCCATAGGGTTTCTCTCCAGTGTGAATTCTCAGGTGTTTTACAAGGGTGAGCTTACGAGAGAAGTGTTGTCCACACTGATCACATCCATAGGGTTTCTCTCCAGTGTGAATTCTCTGGTGGGTTTTAAGGTGGGCCAATAGAGAGAAGCGTTGTCCACACTGATCACATCCATATGGTTTCTCTCCAGTGTGAATTCTCTGGTGTATTTTAAGTTTGGAGATGCAAGTGAAGTGTTTTCCACACTGATCACAGCAATGGTGTTGTTTCTTTGCCAAGCTCCTTTGTTCGTCCACCTCTGGTAGGTCAGGGCAGTCAGACTGGTGATGCGACACTGGAAAGGAAACAAATACAAAGGAAAGATTGTTGGTAGTTAGAAAGACTTTAGAGAAGTAGAAGAACTTTGTGGATGTTCAACAAATCTCTGTCATGTAGCTAACTAACAGTGACCTTAACAACTGTAGCAGGTACTTTCACCTGTTGCAGAAATTAACTAGATAAAGTGCCCCTCGGAGCAGGTTGGGCTATATTATGCCAATGTGAAAAGGGTGCCATTTCTTCTTATGCCTTGGATGGCAATTGGATGATTTCAGGCATTTTGTTCCAAAAATGTGTTTTGCAAAAATCCACCTGTTGGTGGCGCTATAACAGGTCAATGTGAAAAGGGTGGGATACATTCCTCAGCCTAGTAGGAAAGTCAGTGAAAGATTTCACGTAAATTGCATGCTGCGTTCATGATTCCAGGCTTTTTGCGCCAATCCTGCAAACTTTGAAAGCCAATGTTAGCCAATTAGGATGGAATATGAAATATGGGACAGATCCGTCTTGAACACATGACTATAGAGATAGTGTGTAACGATTTGCGTTACACATTTTTTGCGTCATATTTTTTGACAGAATCTGGATAAAGCAAAAGTCGGGAGTTTACCAGAGTTTGTTGGAAAGTTTAACAGGAGTTTCCTGTAAAATACACATCCTTATTTCATGCTTTTTGCGCAGTGTGGTAGCCTATTCACACCCTTTGATATGACACTCAAAATTGAGCCGAGGTGCATCCTGTCCCTACTGATGATTGGAGTCTGCCTAAGTATATGGTAGCCTACGACGTTATATTTCATTTATATATGTTACGTACGTTATACTGATGTGACATAATTTAGAAAGGCACACACATGGTTCCATCAGGTCCCACAGTTAACATTGCATTTCGGAGCACAAACCAAGCCGAATGTAACCCCTAGAGCAGAGGTGTCAAACTGGCGATCCGCGGGCCGGACGTCGTCTTCTGCGGCCTGCGAGTTGTTTTCTAAAACCTGATTTAACACTACCTCTGAGCCAGTGCTCTGAGGCGAGCAGCAGCTAGAGAAGGGAGGGGGGGGAAGGAGGGGGGAGCGCCTCCCCTCCCTTCCCGAGTGCCTTAATTGCTGTTGGGTCCAGCTGTTGGGTATCAAGTATCAAGAATTTGTGGAATGCAGGTCTCTCGCTACTTGAGCTGTGAAGTACCAAGACACACCCCCTCTCTCTCTCCCTCTCACTCATTGCTCTAGCCATCGGCAGAGCTGTGAAGTTAAGACACACCCCCCCCCCCCCCCCCCCTCCCTCTCTCTCAGGTGCTTTGCGATAGGTGCTGGGTAATTAATCACACCACCTGCCAATTGTGTGACTGCAAACTTTTGTGTTTCCCTGGTCAATTGGTGATGACATCTGCGGTAAACAGGACGTATTTGTAAAATCAGTTCATCGATCTTTCCGGCCCCCCCTCGCTGGAGAGAAAGGCGTCCGTGTGCATCTCTTGAAAAAGTGGAGATAATTCACTAAATACGCGTTTTGTGCCAGAACTTTCACAAACTAGAGGACCATATTTCACTCCACGTCTTTGGAATTATTTAATGGGTGAGTACAAACGGAGCATTTATCACATTTATGCCGCACATTTTCATATCTACAAGGAAACGGTGCAAGCTATCATCTATGCCTATGATACATGACAATTTACGAAGTATAATTAAATGATCACAGGCATTCTAGGTCTATAGATCTCTGAGACAGGATTGTACGCCCCCCCCCCCCCCCCCCACACACACACACACACACACACACACACACACATTTTCTGTCTGTTCTGTTTTCGTTTGGTATTCTCTTGTCTTGTTTCCTCTGATTTGTCTGTGATCATCTTGTATTTTAAAATGGAATAAAAGCAATTGAAAACATTATAAATATACATAATAGCCTTGTCATTTTACTCACTCTT
>NC_137879.1:37655481-37660481 GCF_963924005.1 Protomyctophum bolini
ATCTATATGCCTATATATCATGTGTCTATGCATGTGCATGTTTTATATCTATATGCCTATATATCATGTGTCTAATGCATGTGCATGTTTTATATCTATATGCCTATATCATGTGTCTAATGCATGCTTTTTGTCTACTTGCATGTCTGTGTGGGGAGGCTCTCACTTCCTGTTCTACAGTCATAGAGAGTCATAGCTGGCAGCGTCAACCTGCGTCAGGAGAGAGAGAGAGAGACAGCGGGAGAGAGACAGAGAGTAGAGACTGAGCAATAGAGAAGGGAGCAGATAGAGGGGGGGGGGGGGGGGTGATGAGAGAGAGAAAGCGTGCTAGTGTGGGAGGAAGAGGGACTACGAGAGCTAAGGGGAGAGCATGAGAGTGGGACTGAGAGGAGAGAGAGAGAGAGGGAGGGAGGGATGAGGATGACTCACTCAGATAGACTCCCCCAGTCTTACACAAAGCTGCTTTTTTGTGAATGAAATTCATGCAGCAGCCCACGCCCTGCCACCCCCACGGGCCCCACCCCCCCTCCACACACACACACACACACACACACACACACACACACACGCACACGCACGCACGCACGCACGCACGCACCTCTGCAAGGTGATGTCATACGAGAGCAGCAGAGAGACGCCCCTCCCCCACCCACTCCGTGCCCTCTATCAGAAAAATGCAGCCTCTCTCCATCCATCCATCCATGCTTCCCTCTCTCCTCTCTTCTCCTCCAGCCCCCCCCCCCCCCCCCCCCCCCCCACACACACACACACACACCTCTGATCCAATCAGAGGAGAGAGAGTCAGTCAGTGTAGGCAGAGTGACGCCAAGCATCCACCTCTCTCTCTCTCTCTCTCTCTCTCTCTCTCTCTCCATCCTCCTCTTCTTCTCCATCACTTTATCACTCCACCATCCAGCGGGAAAAACCATATTGGGGAGAGAGTGAGAGAGAGAGAGACATTGAGAGAGAGAGAGAGAAAGCGGCGTTCAGCAAATCAACCGCACGGATGCTATAAACCTTCTTATATATATATCTCTCTCCTCTTCTCTTCTCCGACACACTGCATTTCAGCATATAGCGGACCGGCGGTGATGAGGAATCCTGTATACCCGTCCACGCAGTCCCAACAGGAGGCGCTGATTCAGCAGCCCTGCACCTGCTGAACGGGAACGGTGGAAGAGAGACAGAGACAGAGAAAAAAAGAGGGTTTTTAACGACTCACAGGATGATGCCGTGTGTGTGTGTGTCCCCCACTGACCTGCGTCGGGACGGCTCCGTGTAATTCCTGGAATACAACCGACTGACCCAAGGGACCACCCCCCCGTCCTCTCCCCGCAAAGTGTGGTATACGAGACCTCGTTCATTTTAAAAACGGCAGCGGACCGGTGTGGACTGAAAGGACCTCAACCAACCAACCGAGAGGAGAATTATACCGTTGGATTCCTAAAGGTTTCGTTATAAAGGGACGAAGCTTATAGTTGGATCCAGACTATTTTTTTTTTTAGGAGCGAACGCTGTATACCACTATATAAGCCCCTCTGTGAGGGTCGTGAGACAGAGGCTGGCTGCGATCATCGTCGTCATCGCCATCATCATCATCATCCACACCGCCTCCTGCTGTAACTCATTCATAGGATGCCGTCCCACTCCCCTATAGGCTATACTGTCTGACCTGCGCCGGAGTCTGGAATACAACTGATTGATCCAAGACCCCCCGTCCCCGTCCCGCCCGTCCCCCTCCCACCACACACAGAGTGTGAGAGAGAAGAGACCTCGTGTCACATAACATTCAGTGAGTGGATTCATAGTAGTGGACACGAGCACAACCAAGACGATTATTGCTGGATTCCAGGTTATAGGGCATGAGATATTGACTAATTGATTGATCCACTAGTGAAGACCGTGAATACCACTGGCCCCCTCCGTGAGGGTGGGTCGTGAGACAGATAGGCTGCAGTCATCATCATCACCACCACCGCCGCCGCCACCACCATCGCCTATCCGTCGTCTGTCAGTCAGTCATGTTCTGCTTCTGCCTGCAGAGCTCCCTGCTCAAGCTCCAGGCCATGGACGTGGACGCCGGGGGGCCTCCTCCGTCGCTGGGTCCCTCCCCGGAGGAGGGCTCATGCACGCCTCCCCCCCTGGGCGGCATGAAGGAGCAGAGGAGGAGCCCCTGTGGTGGTGGTGGGGGTGGTGGTCTTGGGCCGGGGGTCCTCCACCAACATCATCACGGCGCAAAGGAAGGGCCGCCCCCCACTGTGGGGGCCCTGTGCCACGGCTACCCTGCTCATGACGAGAACAGCCCCCCAGGTATATATACGAATTACCGACCGACGACTGCATGCGTGGAAAATATACGGAAGGACCCGGTTTCTCTCTTTCTCACAGATTATATACTCTCCATCTCCCTCTCTCCCTCTCCCTCTCTCTCTCTCTCTCTCTCATGCTCATGACTCATATTTTATAGGTGTAGACGCGTCATAATTATACTGTGTAGACACATCATAATTATACTATTGGAATCAACATTCATTTACGTCACAGCGGAAACATTAGAACCATTAGATTCTAGAAGAACTATATAACCTTAAGCCTAACATAATATATACCCTATAATGTTTGATCAGAGTTTTATGAAAAGGACATGCAAACTTTATACAGCATAACGTTTATATTGTATATAGCCTTCAGTTTACTACTGGAACTGAAACTGCGAGATAAACATGTTGCTCTATAATGTTATGTCATGGTTGAATTCTGTGTTATAGTATATGTTCTATACAGGCTATGTAAAGTTATGCTATTGTTCAGGTGGTCCCCAGCTAAGTTTTCTTTTCCAGAGTTTGTAAGTATAACCAAATGGTACCCTTATTAGTTCTTTAACTTTTGAGAGTGTGTAACATTTTACGCTCTCAAGAGTTAAATCATTGTTAAACATCTGCTGTGAGGCTACTTAATTTACAAGAGGTCTATATTTTTTGAGAATGGAATTGTGGACAAAATCCTTTCCAACGACAAAGAAATGTCTTTAGTTTTGGGTCAGTATAAGTCTAAATGTCATCAAATGGTGGTCTGGTGATAGAGGCCTAGATGGAAGTTGCTCAGTGGCGTTTTGAAACACCCGGAAGAAGAACGTTCTATAACTTCCATAATTTCTACGATTTGGACACCAAACTTTGGTGTCCAAAATGCGGAAGTCCTCAATGTTAAACCCCATGCAAGCTGCTTGCATGGGGTTTCCTTGTGCTATATAAATGCACGCACGGACTCGCCTGAAGTTCCTGGTCTGACCACTATACGTCTCGTGGCTTCAACGTTGGCCATGGCCTTGCTGGGGGCTTGACCCCATGCATGTATACTGATGCCAATACAAAGCTTTGGCGTTGGGGGACAGCGGGGGACAGCGGGGGGGGGTGATCGTTGTTATATAGTTATAGGAGAAATAAATCACTTTCAGCTTCACTCAGAGTGTTGTTATACCAGACGGCCTCTCTCTAACCACTCAGCTACTGCCGCCCTCCTCCTGGAAATGAAAAGGAACAGACAGTCCTTTGTATGAGAGGAAGTGATTTTGATTAGATTTTACTTCACTGTCCCCTTGGGGACATTTGTCCTCTGCACTTAACCCATCCTATATAGGGAGGAGCAGTCATAACAAGCCATTACAACTGCAGTTGTATAATAATGCCAGTATGGAAGTCATAGCCTTATCGACAGTATAGTAGCACGCATGTCATTTGTAAGATCTGTATGTCATTAACATTATGGCTACAGTACATATAAGTTGACCGACCGTCATGAAACTGAAAGGTCATGTTGGATAAGATGTACACACAGCTATAGGCTACTGTATCTGGAAGGCACCAGGGCAGACCATAATTACATAATTATGTTCCATCATAGTTCCAGACACCTTGTAACGGTTTGTGACAATCCCCGGCCGTGACAATCCCCATGAGATGGACAGAGGGAAAAGATACAGATTCTCAACACGCACGCACGCATGCACGCACGCACGCACACTTACTTACTGCGTACTTACTTACGCACAGGTATGCGGTCTAGCCTAACTTGGACTCAGGGCGGCGGGTGGGGCTCTGCCTTGCATAGTCCCCAAACTAGACTAGTGAATAGGCATGTTACTATACTCCGTGGTAACTTCATTTAGTTTTTAAAATATCTGGATGTACTGTATTGTAGACTTTGATTAAACAGTGGACGCCACTTGGTGGCCAAATAAACTATACTGATCACAAATCTCATAATGTTGAAACAGTTTTAGAAGCCACTTTTATAGGCCATGCAATATAGAGCTAAACTTTTTGACTTTTCTAAGTCTCTTCCATTCTAACCTATACACAATATGCTCACCGATCTGCTATTTTCCAAATATTTGTATAGGCCTAAGTGTACGTTTGAAAACTTGAAATTCTGCATAGTGAGTACTTTCTACTTTTGGGTACTTTAAGTACATTTTGATGCCAGTACTTTTGTACTTTAACTCGAGTACATTTTGAATTCCAGACTTTGACTGTATACTGTACTTGTAACGGAGTAGTTCTACACTGCAGTATTGACACTTTTACTTAAGTAGCAGTACTTTTCCCACCACTGGAATAGTCTCTTCTGAGCTTGACTATAGTGTTTTATTATGTGTCTCTCCAGTTGGTGATTACATTTTGTTCTGCTCCTGAGAAGCCTGCCTCTTTTTGAGGCTTCGAGGAAGTTATTCTGCATTCTGTTGCTTTAGTTGTCTTCTGGAAGCTTTGTTTTTTTTTGCTATAGCTCTATACCAGCTATTTTCTTTGATTATCAAGGTCTCATTAACTGAAACCCAGCAGGCAGAAAAGGGATTCATGGCCTAGCGGTCCAGACACCTATATAGGCTGGTGGTAATCCAGCCTGACAGTGTGTTGCGGGTTTGAGTCCCGACCCTGATGAGCTTTGCTGTATATATATGGCCAAATCCGGTGTGCAACTGTGGATTTCGCAAACGAACC
>NC_137879.1:37665481-37685481 GCF_963924005.1 Protomyctophum bolini
GGAGTGAACTTCACTCTATAGTACAGTGGTAGAAAAAGTAAAACTATCAATACTGCAATGTAGATCTACTCCGGAATTAAAAATGTACTTGAGCAAAAGTAGCCTACAAACTTATCGGCATCAAAATGTACTTCAAGTTCCAAAAGTAGAAACTCGTTATGCAGAAATTTTTCAAACGTATATACAAACATTTTGAAAATAGCAGATCTATACGTTTTCAAACGCATACAAATATTTTGAAAATAGCAGATCTATAAGCTCAAGCTTGTATAGATCGGATATTCTCAAACTGCCGAGATGTACAGGGCTAAAGGGGTTAATGTATGTTTTGTAATAATAATCAAAGTAACTATAACTAAAGTTTTCAAATTAATGTAGTGGAGTACATTTCCAGGCAGTTGTAAATTGCCTAGAAATCAACGTACAAGTGAAGTACAAATACCTCAAAATTGTACTTAAGTAGCCTACAAGTAAATGTACAAGTACTTTACAAATGCAAACACATGCTGTCAGTTTGAATCTTGCTCAGCCTCCATAGGAATTATTGAATGTGCTGCTGTCTCCCCCTTGTGGTCAGAGAACAGACCGATATGGGCACACTCACTGGGGGGGGGGGGGGGTTTCAATGGATGAATAGAGGCAGGTGTGACAGCCAGTTCCTGTATAAAAATCACACCCGTGTGAACTGAGTGGTGCAACTCCTCCCCCTCCCCCTCCCCCACCTCCCCCCCCCCCTCTCTCTCTCATTAGCAGGCAACAGTGCAGCACTATCCCTCTCTCTGCACAACAGCGCCCCTACTGGTACTAATAGTCATTTACTGGTGCTCATAGACATGGGTGAACACATAGGTGAACACGGACATTGCTGTTCCTCCGTTGCACCACTCAAAAAACACATATACTTGTCACCTGTTGAAGAGCCAAATGTACTGTATATTATATGACACTCACCCCCACTCTCTCTCTCTCTCTCTCTCTCTCTCTCTCTTCCAGCCGTCCTACAATGACAAGAGTGCCAACCCAGAGATTATTAGAGCCATGACTGAACTGGCCAAGGCGCGCAAACAGCTCAAAGGTATAAAAGCATAGCAGAACACATGTTCAATATCACAGCAGATACCTGTTCAGTTCCTTACCCTAAAATACGCCTGAAATAAGAATTAACACATAGGTTAGGTTACTCTTTCAGATGGATGGATGGGCAGATAGAGATACTGCTCGTCGGAAGCAACTAAGATAGATTGATAGATCGATAAAGACTTACTGTAAAGAGAATGCTACATTCTCCGGTCATTTTCCTGAATGGCACTACTCTGCTCTCCCTTTTCCCAGAGCTGAAACTGAGACAGTCCATATTTGAGTTGAAGGACCAGGAGGCAGGTGATGCCACAGGACAGCAACACACTGACGTCTGCAGGTAAACAACAAACAACAGCAGGGCTGACAACTTTTCACAAAACATTCGAGTGATGTTATTTGTGGCTATATATGTGTGGCTTTTGTGCTGTAATATCTGTTGATACAAAAGTAACCCATCTATGAATGGACCACTTTCATAATCTTCATAATTGGTCCTCAATAATGTTCATGATAAAACACCACTCAGTCTTTGTCTCATAGGAGGGCGGTGGGCAGTTCAGAAACCCATTCACCAGTGACATTAGGCAGATTTGCTTTTAAACAAGACTTTAAAAAATATATATTTTTAGATTTGTATTATCGTGAGCACGATGGCTTCCATTATCGCAATTGCAACTTTTCAGGAATATAAATCCTGCAGCTTCTATTAGCTTGGATTCCCCATTGATGATGTCACTGGTGGACGGGGTTCTGCCCACAGCCCCTCCTATGACTCAGCTATGAGACACAGACCGAGTAGAAAATAATTTGGGTATTTTATCATGAACGTTAGTGAGGACCCAATTATAATGAAGGTAGGTTTAAAATGAGTGAAGTGGTCCTTTAAAGATATTCCAACTGCTAAATTGCACTGGGTGTGCTATGATCTTTGAACTATACCCTCGATCAGGAATTAAATAAAAAATAATTAATGGATTACCGGTATATTGACCCTTTGAGGTTAATTCAATGGGTGCAGTCATTAAGTGGGCTGTAGCATTTTGTATTTACATTTTTAGATATTGAAATGAAATTAAAGCCAAAGGACAAAAGATCTGTCACCACTAGAAGCTGTAATACATTTTTGCCGTTTTGTCCACTTGAGGGCGACACACACCATATCTATCTGTCTCTCTCGGTGAACAAATCCATAAAGATCCACACATAATATTATATAACTTAATGGTTGTAAAGCATGTATTTTATGTGTAGAATGGCCATACGGTATGTATCTGATCTCATCTTCATTTATTTATTCCCTTCGGTTCTTCTTGTGATATTCATAATATTAACTGTCTGAGAGAACACTGCTGTGCGAAATGCACTGACAAAGGGCGGCACCCTCCAATGACACGTGATCCTGTTCAGCCAATAAACGAAACCCAGGCGACTACTTGCTTTTCCCCCCATCATGCAAAGCGCCTGTGACTGAGAAACTCATTGTATATTTGAACGTATTATGTTGTATCTGTAGCGCTTCGTCGTATTTAAAAACAGAATTCGATGTGTTATTTTATTTACTCTCACATAGAGTGCCCGTGTTTTTTTTTTTGTTTAGTGTAGAACGTGACCGCAGGTGCTGTGTCATTACATTGGTCGGGTTCCAGTTGCGCTTCTCTGCAGTACACTCTTGTTTCTCTTCAGATCGTATAAATCTTTCGCCTTTTACTAAAGATTTCCGTGGAGAGGAACATTATGAGTATCAACAAATTTTTTGATGCCCTGCCTCACGGCGGGGCTTCCTTATTTGTGAAAAGAAAGCAATTGATTGAAAACCATGCAGCCACAGTTGTCTGTCTTGAAATCCTTTATTTGTATTCTAACCCCTTCCCTTTAGAGTTGAGTTGAACCATCTCTTTATCAAGGCCATCCGTGACGACCGTAAATAATACATAAAATAATACATGTATATATTTAGAACAAAAGAACACAGAACAAACAAAAACAAACAGGACAATCCAAACAACATCAACCAGGGCAACAAAACAAAACATAAGAACAACTACACAACAGTACACATGCGTTCAAGGATAATTTCGTCACCTGTTACTGTACGATACTGATGGTGATAGTTGTAACTTATAGTTGATTCAATTCAAATATGATTTTGGGTGTCACGGCCTGAAATGGTTGAGAAGCCCCCTCCCCATGCTACTTCAGTCTGGGTGGCACATCGGCAGTGAAATGTGAAACAGCGCCACAGCGCATTGACACCCACGTTGTGGCCAGAAATGTAATTACGTCCGTTAGTGGTTCAGCACACTACCGTAGAGACTGAACGGGAAAGCGTTTCCGTTTAGCTATCCCAATGCAGCAGGTCCTGTCAACGTTGTATGGACGTCACATGGACGTCTTTTTTGCAACGGAGTGAGTCTGCATGTCGTATCCTGAGTTTGACTGTCAGGTATGGACGTCTGGCTGGGACGGCGACCTGGACGTACGTTTTGGGGTTGGGTTTACAGAGAGGTCTGTTTGACGTCGTATGGACGTTGTATGGACGTCCCGTTGGTTATGCGCTTAGAACGTTTTGGGGTTGGCGTTTATAGAGAGGTCTGTTTGACGTCGTATGGACGTTGTATGGACGTCCCGTTGGTTATGCGTTTAGGACGTCATATATGATGTACGTTTTGGGGTTGGCGTTTATAGAGAGGTCTGTTTGACGTCGTAAGGACGTTGTATGGTCCTGGACGTCCTGTCGGTTATGTGCTTATTGGCGTTTACAGAGAGAGGTCTGTTTGACGTCGTATGGACGACCCGTTTAGTTAGTGCTCATTGAGGCAGAGATCTGTTGAAAAGATATCATGTCATTGTAGATTTTTGTTTTTATTGAAAATTAAAGTTTGTGATGCCAAAAATTAGACACAGCTAGGCGGTGCCGCGGTGACATAACCTAGGCCTGGAAAGTTAAATCAATGATTATTTATAAATTATGATACACTGACTGAAAGTGGGATTTGAACATGGAACCTCTGAGTGTTATTAGTCACTACCATGCCCACACAATAATGTCACTGTCTGGAGAGCTAACATTTCAGCAGACATTTAAGCAGCAAAACTAAAAACGTTATAAACTTGACAGCACAGAAGGAATTCACATACAGCTAACCTTTTGTAAGTGTAGAAGAACATAGATCATGATTCAAATTGATTTCATATATGACTCGAGCTATGATGATCTGAGAGAGCGTTGTGAGAGTTGGCAGCTGTGGGTTTTAGTCATAATAGAAAATGAATGAATGAATTAATGATTAATATAATAACATATTATGATGAATCATGAATGACTGGAGTCATGTTGAAAAATGAAACTACACACGGAAACTCATCCTGCAGGTACGGTGCTAATGAAATTGAACATGAACATGTGCTGCTCTCGTGCTTGCGGTTAGGGTTAGGTTAGGGTTTGAGCCAGGTAGGTTGTCGGACCAATAGTACGGTATATGTCTAAACCAAAGCCTGTACTCGATGTTAATACTGTTGCCAAATTAGTTTCATTTTTGCCAGAAACAGATATATATAGTCAAATATGACTGACAAAAAAACGATACAGAGCCACCTCCCCGACAATATCGCTGGGACAGTTTGTTTATTTTTGGACCACAATTCTTATACGAGGCGATTTTAAGATGACCCCGTGTAATTGGAATAGAATAGAAAATGATAAATGTATAGAATTGGCCTCAGGCCTCATTGGCCTTTCATTTCATTTAGTCATAATAGAAAATGAATGAATGAATTAATGATTAATATAATAACATATTATGATGAATCATGAATGACTGGAGTCATGTTGAAAAATGAAACTACACACGGAAACTCATCCTGCAGGTACGGTGCTAGCCAGCAGGGGGCGCCTGAGCTACAGCAACATACTCCCACTCTGGAGGAAACGGTGGAGTCGCTGTTCAAAAGACTGAGAGAGAAGAGACAGGCTCTGGCCATGCCTGAGAACGTCAAGGTAGGCGTGTGTGTCTGTGTGTCTGTCTGTCTGTGTGTCTGTCTGTCTGTGTGTCTGTCTGTCTGTCTGTCTGTCTGTCTGTCTGTCTGTCTGTCTGTCTGTCTGTACCGTACCCACTACCCACCCTGTTGTATCGTCCACAAAGTAACAGTTTTTGTATTGACTTGTGCTTTCGTTTGAAACGTACCCATTCTGCATACTGTGAAAAACAATCAATCTGTGTGTGTGTGTGTGTGTGTGTGTGTGTGTGTGTGTGTGTGTGTGTGTGTGTGTGTGTGTGTGTGTGTGTGTGTGTGTGTGTGTGTGTGTGTGTGCGTGCGTGCGTGCGTGCGTGCGTACGCGTGTAGGAGATGACCCAGGCTCAGATGGTGGTGGAAAAGATGATCCTTCAGAAGTGTCTGCTGTACTTTGAGAGCGTGCACGGCCGAGCAGTAAGCACATACACACAAGCTCTTCTCTCTCTCTCTCTCTCTCTCTCTCTCTCTCTCTCTCTCTCTCTCTCTCTCTCTCTCTCTTTCTCTCTCTCTCTCTCTCCCTCCGCACAGGCCTATAAGGGGCTGAGCTCAGGGGCCGCCCCAAGCCAGAGCCTTAATTTGCGTAATTTGTAATCTGTTATTTAGCATTCATCATGTCAAAAGGCTTAAGGCCTTTCATAGTCCAGTTTTGGGTGAAGACTGACGTCATGTTGTGTAGTTTTCGGTGGTCACCATGCTCTTCTCTTCACCGAAAACTGGACCATGAATAATATACAGTAGGCCTTATGTCGTTGATCACGCCAATAGCAGAGACCCAAAAGTCCTACTGAGATCTGAAGTAATAGTTATATTGCTTCAGCCTAAAAACATTCACTTTGCGGATGCTTACTACAAGAAAGCCACCATCATGATAGCTTTTACATTTATCAGTAGTATACAGTATAGCTGGTTTAGATTTTCTTTTGCCCTGATGTGGTTTGTTTTAATAGAAAATCTCTCTATCTCTCTCTCTCTCTCTCTCTCTCTCTCTCTCTCTCTCTCTCTCTCTCTCTCTCAGGGTTCTAAGCAGCCTGACAGCCTGGTCAAGTCTCTATATGACAGATACCAGATGATCAAGCGCCTGCTGTGTGCCAGCCCTACTTTCACCATCATAGTAAGGCACACACCTACGCACGCACGCACGCACACACACACACACACACACACACACACACACACACACACACACACACACACACACACACACACACACACACACACACACACACACACACACACACGTACAGTCCTATAATAATAATCCTTGATATGAACTACGACTTTCTTGTTCTAACACGGTATAGGAGGAAGAGGAGGGCTCTGACGACGACTACGCTGTGAGTTATGAGGCCGTCCCGCCCCCTCAGAGAGTGACGCGGCCTGCAGCGGCCAATGAGGAGGACTGCAGCGACCACGACGGCGACCCCGCCTTTGTGTCCCCGATAGACGAAGTGAAGGCTGTCCGTCAACAGGAGGCGTTCAACATGGCCAATCTGCACGAGGCGTCAAGGTACGACGTCTGTCTGTCTGTCTGTCAGTCCGTCAGTCAGGCAGTCAGTCAGTCAGTCAGTCAACCTGGGCACAGTTGAACTTCCATGCACGGACAGAAGAAGCTGTGTTTTGCGTCATTTCCGTTTTTTTTAGACAGCTGGTGGATGGAAAAGAAGCTTTTCTGGGAATCTGGCTTCTTTTCCATCCACCAGCTGTCTAAAGAAAAACGGAAATGACGCAAAACACAGCTTCTTCTGTCCCACGCATGGAATCTAAAGTGTGCTCAGAACCCCATTCAGGGAGTCAAGTCAGCCAGCCAGCAATCCAGCCAGCGATTTTTTTGGTTTTTGGTTCTGAAGCACCGGCGCTAACCTAACCGTTCAAACAAGCATTACATGGTTTATGTACAATGTGTCCCTCCAGGTCTGAACTCCTGCAGTGTCTGAGGGAGACGCGCTCGGAGAAGAAGAGAAGCCGCAAAGTGCTGAGGGAGTTTGAGGAGGAGTTTCAGCGTCAGACTGGGAGGTGAGGAGGAGAGATGCACTGCTTCCCAGAGCCAGTTTATAGTACCTGAGGCCAATTCTATACATTTATAATTTTATATTCTATTCCAATTACACGGGGGTCATCTTAAAATCGCCTCGTATAAGAATTGTGGTCCAACTGTCCCAGCGATATTGTCGGGGAGGTGGCTCTGTATCGTTTATTTGTCAGTCATATTTGACTATATATATCTGTTTCTGGCAAAAATGAAACTAATTTGGCAACAGTAACATCGAGTACAGGCTTTGGTTTAGACATACCGTACTATTGGTCCGACAACCTACCTCAAACCCTAACCTCATGTTCATGTTAAATTTCATATAATGTTTTTGGGACATGAAATAGTTTGAGAACCACAGAAACAGGATTTTAAGAGAGAAAGAAAAAAGTCATGATTTAGAAGACATTTTGTAGAATCTGATCTCAGGTCTAAATGGGTTAACCCATTCTGTACGGGAACACCTTTTGGTGTTTTAAGCATTATGTTATATGCTTTAGCTGTTGAAAAATAGCAGATCTACAAGCTCATAACGCGCCACTTGATGCCACGCTATGAACTTGTAGTTCTGCTACTTTTGAAAAAGCGTGAAAATGTGGCGCAAATCCTTGAATATATATTCTTTCAGAGCCAACGTTTTTTAACTCAAATCTTTGCTTCTGAAGGTCCCTTGTCTGGAACCACATATTTTCAGATGAGGGGGTCGGCGGCCAATTACATTACAATTTTTGGGGTCCTTGACATGAAATATTGAGAACCACTGACATAGAAACGAGGCTTTTCAGAAAACTGTCATTTTTTAGAATCGTTCCCAGGTCAAAATGGGTTAAACGTGTCCTTCATGTTGTCCCACAGGATCTGTCAGAAAGAAGACCGTTCTCCCATGGCGGCAGAATACCAGGAATACAAGCATCTTAAGGCCAAGCTCCGCCTCCTTGAAGTCCTCCTCACCAAACAGGAAGTGACAAAATCCTCGCCAAACAGGAAGTGACCCCCCCCCCACCCCACCCCCATTCTTGCTCCTAAATCGTAAGCTTATATTTTACAGAGAGGAGAAAGAAAGTGTACACAAAACCTTGTGCCCTAAAGTGTAAAGTGTACACTCTACCAGACGAGGGCTAATTTAAACGTTTATTAAAAGACCGTTTTTTTGAGTGGCGCAACCACTCCTATACGGAGCTATGTGTGTCCCTGGCTAGCTGGCTGGCTGGCTGGGTCCGAGCACGTTTGTTTTTTCTTCTTTTTTTCTGTTCCACTGTCACATTGTCGTGGACAGTTGGAATCTACACACTCACAGGTTGTATTATTTCGGCGGGTTGGGGCAACATCTAAAAGTCGCATCGCACATTCTGACGTGACGTGGTGACTCGTGTGACTTTTCAACCTTCCCTGTAGACCTCCTGCGTCGGGTAACTATAGCTGACAATGGACGACAGCGGGCCATTCAGCATCTCACTCCCAAACTCGGAATAGGTCGATGCAGCAGTAACAAAATCGTTTAAAACAAGACATTGAGCGTCGCGAGCAAGCAGGGGTCATTGCCATGACGGCTTGTGGCGGAAATTGTTTGTCAATATTCAATTTTTGCCCACAGACATACAAAATGAGCGAGCAGTAATACACATGAAGAGATAGCCCTAGATTAGAATAACAGGTCTGGTAACTCTGAGCGTGTATACAAATGGAACCGGGGTCTTTGCAAACGGAACATTTGAGAACCACAAGTACTAGTTGGACTCCTAATGTGCCGTCGTGTCGTAGTAAATCAGTGTCAAATTGTCAATCATATTCCGAAGAGAATCTGCAGTGACTCTACATTCAGTAACTGGTAACTGGGTCCTATGATACAAATGAGAACATTATAATGGTAGGGTAAAAAAGAAAATCAAACATTTGCCACGGACAAGACCAAGTCTCGGACACATTCGTCCGACTCTACGGACATGTTGGTGACCCCTGACCTCTGTACGGACATGTTGGTGACCCCTGACCTCTGTACGGACATGTTGATGACCCCTGGTCGCGAGGCACACCCAAACGAGGCACTATAGCGAGGGAGTGCCCGTGCCGAGCGGTGTGACGTCCACGTCGAGTCGACTGACATGAGTCAGAGGAGCCTTGTCGCGTCGAACGTCTGATGCTTGGTCAGATGTTTGTCCAACTCGTCACCGTAGTACCTGTGTGTGTGTGTGTGTGTGTGTGTGTGTGTGTGTGTGTGTGTGTGTGTGTGTGTCAGTATGCGTTGTTTGAATATCCACGAATCGCCTTTTGTTTTCGGCTCCATTTTCATATTGTTTTTGGAGAACAGAAAAATGATCTGTCACACGGGAGGAGGACATGAGGTCAGGGGAATACTGTTGAGTTCAACAGAAACAAACGAAACCCTGAATCTATACAGCAAGCATGTGATGAAAGTATTGTCATTGTTCAGAACTGGAACTCCTGGAACTCCTGGAAGTCAAGTATATTTGACACTGTCCTTCACATTGAGCACAAGTAGACTTCTATACTTTATTTTTTATAATTCTTATCCCACCATTTTTGTAACCCATTTTTTTCCACACAGTGTCAATTGTCTAGTGTAATCCTAAATTCTACACTCCCTCTACTAACCTGGGGAGAGCAACGGACTGACCTCATGCTTCCTTCTATGCATGAGGGGGGAGTTTCCCCGCTTGGACGTAGCGCGTGGAAGGAACACGTTATTCCGACCAGTTCCTTTCCCCTCCATCATGCAGGCACCCCGGCTGGCCAGGGGGAGTCAGTTTAGAGACCAGGATTACTGCATGTTCTTTGTGAGAGTACCTACCCTAGGGGACACGGGAAGAACATGCAAACTCCACACAGAAAGGCCCTTTTGACAACTCCAATTATATGGGCGCTGATGACACGGAGGAGAGAACACAGCGTCCTCAGAGGGGAATCGAACCCAGGACCTTCTAGCTGTGAGGCGACACTTCTACACTTGACAGAGAGAAAGAAAAAGACACAATTTAATCTCCTGCCCTAACATGAATACTTTAATATGCATACTTCTGCCCTTCTGCATTCATTCCACCTTGACATAAGACCAAAACCAATCAGACCATGCAGAGAAAATACATTCCATGAAGAATTCATGTCTTGAATGTGTGTTTGTATACTCAAAACAAAAACAAAAAAAAAACGTTACGTTCAGAATCTGAAAACTATTTGTTGGCAGGTCTCGGCGCTCCAAAACGCCTTGGTCTCCGAGGCTACTAGTGCTCCTAATGCATGCACACGTTGATTCTCCCGGGTGCAGTACTTAGTTTAGACAGTTTTTGGCTTAGACTAGTCATTGGTTAGACCAGTCATTAGTCCTACAACTACAACCCATCTCAAACCCTCACCCTAAACCTAACCTCCCACGGGGCAGCACACCTAAACCTAACCTTAACCCATGTCTAACCAATGACTAGTCTAAACTAAGTATGCACCCCATTCTCCCTACAAGTCATTGACATAACGTATAGAGATAGATGCCGTATTGGCCACTGGGTTGTGCATCAACGTTGCTTGCTGCTATATTGGCACGCCAGCACCTGCAAGAAAAAAAAGTACCTATTTCTTTCTCCCCGTGTTGCTACTATCCATCAGGAAAGATCAGGTGTTTTTTCTTTTCTTTTAGCATGAAAGCCCAACCATGCTGTATATGTATGATAACGTAAAGGTCTGACATTTGTAATATAAGCGAGTTATGAAATATTATGATTTCAATAGTGGAGAGACCTCCTGTCTCAATAGACATATATATGCCACTATATGCCAGGTGTGTCTGCTTCAATCAGCCGTCACCCATCTCCCAATTATCATGACATAGTATGCAACTTTGCCCTGTGTTTGTTTGTGAACATATACACTAAAAAGATAAATATATATATATATATATATATATATATATATATATATATATATATATATAAATGAGACAAAAAGGGGACTCCTGCACATATAAAAAAAAAACCCGTGCGAGGTACAAGTCTAGTTGCACAGTCAGGGAACAAAGATGGACAACTTACTGCATCATCAACCTTTTTTTTAGCACCTGACGAAGCTCACGGCGGAACGCGCCGTGCTAATAAATAAGTTGATGATGCAGTAAAGTTGTCCGTCTTAATTTGTTCCCGGAGTGTGCAAGTCCCTATAGCTTCCTTGTCCTTTTTTGTTTGTTTTGTTATTTTAACACAGGGAAAAGTGACATAATATGCCTTTAAGACCCTCCCCCTGTCTCTCTCTCTGACGTATAGTTTACTACGTCTACTCTGGGTTTCAATTTCTTTCTTGAAGTCAGCGCTGTTTGGAACAACATTTTCAGATGTCAACACATTTTCCGGCCATGCAAAAGAAGATGTGGACCAAAAGAAAAAAATTGAATCGTTTTATACCCGATTAGGATTTAGGTGTGTGTGTACTGTATGTGTGTGTGTGCCGCCGATCGGAACGACAAAATGCACTTTATCTCAATCACTGTGTCCAGGGGAAAGCACAATATACTCTTTATAAACAACTTCCTTCTCAAAAGGCACCGGGAGAATGTATATACTTCAATGTTAAAGTTGTCGTAGGATAGATATAACAACCGCGTGTCTATAGTTCAGAGCGTCCGGTTTCTACTCCTCTCGACGGGGCCCAGAATATCTGGTCTCTACGTACATCTGAAGACGGTCGAGTCTTTAACTCTTCTTTAATTTAGTCGCCGTGACAATAAATTGTTATCCCTTTTTCCTCCCAATGTACTTTGTTATGCCAGTTAACAGAGTGTACTTGTACACAGAGTTTTGAACCAACTAAGACCGACAAGGCCTTGTTGAGATATACATATAAGGAGGCCTTTGTTATGTTTCACCAGTTTCAATTGAAACGGGCCTCCACCCTCAGGGGGGCCTCCGAGCTCCAACTGACCGCCAGGCGTCAGTCCGCCACCCTTGGCCCTCTCTCTCTCTCTCGCTCATTTTCTGCGTCACTCTCTAAGTTACACCTATTTCCCGTTAATAACCCGGGTAAAAGGTGCGGCATTGGGAGGTAAAGGGGAGACACATGTGAAGGCACGATATAGGATGAGGACTGGAGAGGTGTTGTTTCTGCGTAAATGCGTGCAATATTATACAGTCAAAACTATTTGTATCAATATGCCTGTATCAACTCAATATGCCTGTATAAAGAGAATAATTATAGGTATATAACATGGGGGCCTCATATTTGGTCTTCAAACGGGCCTCCAGATTCCTAAGGCCGCCCCTGGTTGAGAACCAACCATCCCTCCCAACCAATCACGTCATCTATAGTTACGGTTTCATCACTTATATCACTCCAGGCCGTTTGCGTCAGTGCAATATACTGTAATATAATGTATTTAAAAAGGAGCTGTTTCCTAAGCCGATTCCATTTGGGACACAGATGCAATTAATGTACCAATTGTATTGTGTTTTATTACAGGGGGAAAGAAGAAACGACATGAATCATTTAATAGACAAAAAGAGACATTATATTTACTCATCTGTAAGATATACTACATGGCACTTTATGTTGAAGAAGAAGGGAATTATTTTTTAGCCATTACGCTGTAAGATATACCACATGGCACTTTATGTTGAAGAAGAAGGGAATTATTTTTAGCCATTACGTTGTGCAATTGCATCTTTATGTTGAGTTAGTTACTGTGGAAAAATGATGACCCTGTAGGCATATTGCACATCTTTGTGTTTACGTTTACTATATGGAGATCATACAGTAGTAGTAGTTAGTTTAAAAAGTCACAAGTAAAGTTCTACTATTGTCCCTGACACCCTCACTATACCACAATTGGTCATATTTGTTGCATTCATTGCATTCATCATCATGGTGTCCTATTAGGTCTAAATTAGAACCTGATTTCACGATGCATGGAATCCAGCACTGTATTTTTCAATGATATCAGTTCTCCAGCATGAAGCGAATGTGCATGTTTTCCACGTGTTCCAAAGGAAAGTCAGTTCGTTGTGTTATACTTGCAAGCTGTTATGTTTTGCCTTGAAGTGCTTGTTTTGGGAAACCTTGTCCAGGGATTGTCTTTGTACCCCCAGAGGTAAAGACTATAATACCATGTGTGTGTGAGAATGTCAGCATTTGTGACGTGGTGAATGAACAGCAACTTACAGGGCTGTTAAACAAAAAAGAAGGAAAAACAAAAGGCCCTTTCATGTTCATGCACTTAGCTTGCGTCACTGCATTGGTGATGCATGGAATGTTTTCTCGAAACGGTGAAAACAGTGAAAACGTAAAACTCTTAACCACTTTCCCGAACCAGTTATCAGACCAGTGCTGTGGCAGTTTGAGAGTAGAACTAGGATTTTCCAAACAGTTACTCTTCGTGGACTACAGACAAAATGCAATTTTGCTCACAGCATATCAATTTAGCAGTGTTAACAGTGTTGTTTTTGTTGACTAAAAAACGAAGACGAAAAATGTTCGTCGACTACCTTTTTTCACTGACGAAAACGAAATGTCAACTAAATGAAAACTTAGGCTATGATGACTAAAACAAAGAATTAACACTGAATTAAAACCTTTCAAGAGACTATGACTAAAAACAACACTGGTGCTAAAAGAGAGCTCATTAAAAGGCTCCCGTTCTCCAATCCGAAACATGTTTGTCATTTTAGTTTTTGTTGCTGCTGTAAAAAGTGAAGCGCAGGCCAAAGTCTTAACTTGAAAAATCGATGTGAAAATGTGTACAAATATATAATTCAATTTGTAAATACTGTAAAAACAAATGTGGTTTTGTTTTGTCTGCACTGTGACTAATAATTTAAATGTTCTTACACGGCAGAAAAAAACCCATTCAAATGTTGTAATGTATTCCAAAGTATGGGTCTACCGTGGACCAGTGACGGTAATAACCTAATTGTGGAACTCCATGTTTTCTCTCTTTCCAACATTCACCAAAGGGTAGAGGTCTTGATATTAGGCTTCCTATTCGTCAACCTTTTTTATGGACTGTATACAAGGAAATTTTGTGTTCTTTCTACTGACCAAAAAAAACAAAACAACATGCAGTCAGTGTAACTGCTGACAAAGTGTATATTCATGAATGAATCCAACAATCTATAAAGATGGAGTGCCGTGATTTTTTCCCCCCCCACCCTAAAACATGATCATCAGGTATTATTATTATTAAGGAGGAAGATTCTTTTTTTTTCTTTCAAAAAAGTGTACAGTATTTGTTAACGTTCCATTTTTATGTGGACACGCCCACAAGTTAATTAACCCATTTTGGGCAGGAACCCCTTTTGGTGTTTTAAACATAATTTAGCTATTGAAGAATAGCAGATCTACAAGCTCATTGTGAGCTCACTATGAGCTTGTAGATCTGCTATTTTTTGAAAAATCATGAAAATATTTTTTTCAGAAAACTGGAGGATTTAGATTTTATTTTTTTATTTTGAGGTCAGGCCTAAATGGGTTAAGTATGCCTGGTGGGCGGTGATGGGTGGGGAGGGGTTAGGGGAGGGGGATGATATTGTGATGTCACTATATCACAGTTTGACTGTCAAGGTTTCAGCCTCCATGCAGGAAGAAACCCTAAATACAAAGGGGAAGACGTCATTGCAACATAACAACCACACCAAGGGGTCTTATGAAGTACCGTCACCTCATAAACACCTGAAAAACTGGGGAAAAAAATATTTTTTCCAGTTTCCCATGTGTCTATGAGGTGACAGTACTTACATTAGACACCCGGAGTTGTTTTTATGTGCAATGGTGTATTCACTTTGTATTTAAGGTTTCTTCCTGGAGGCTGAACCCTTGACAGTCAAACGGGTCAATGAAGTAAACAGTAATATAGTGACAGCCCCTCCCCTAACCCCTCCCCCTTTATCATACAACTACAGCTGTGGCTGCGGCTTCAGTTCATCACCCACCAGGCAAAACCAGGCATACTTAATGAACTGGTGGGCGTGTCTACATACAAGCATGATTTTAACAAATACTGTACACTTTTTGGAAAAAGTTCTTGTAATAATACCTGATGATCATGTTTTAGGGGTGGAAAAAAATGGTGGCACTCCATCTTTAAGATTAGGAGTGAAGTCATGCTTGTGGTCCTCCACCTTGAGCTGTCGAATGTTTGGTTTCAGAGCACGCCTCGTTGCGTTCTATAGTGCTCTATATAGTGTTGATTTTGCCTGAGAGAATTACGGTCTTCAAATATTGCATTCCCTGACAGTGTCTTCTCGCATCGTGCAATTCTCTTTCCTTCTGTAATTTTGTAAACACAAAAGTTGAAAATAAATATTTTTGCTAAACTATATGTCTCCATCGTGTTTACTGTTTATTGTATGTTGTATTAAAGGTATATTCGGTGATTTTCACTTAATTCAAATATCACTTTTTTTAGTTTTGTTGTGATAATCCTCCCTACTTGTGTGCTGACAATATAAGGAGTTCGTCCCTGTCTCCAGTTAACCCCTGGAGGTAAAAAAAAAAACGTAGGTTTTGTTTTTGGCTAGGTGGCAAAGCCTTCATCCAATCAGGATAGAGAGGGGCCTTCCGCCAATCATGATCGAGCCTTGGTGTGTGTGCGCTGTTGCGCGTTCCCCCCACTGTAGAGCGTGCATGTGCACATCTTGTTACCGGGGCAGACCGGGGGTTTCCAAATCACTGAATGCTCCTTTAACAAAAGGAAATCTTTTAGTATATGAGTAAGGAAAAAGAAACATTCCATTCAACAGTACAGACAAACAAAAAGGGAAGGAAACAAAATAATGAAATCACACCGCTGCCACTTTGACGGCAGTGTGAGCAAACGTTGCTCAGGAGGTATAGAGTGACCGTTTGGGAAGAAGACGGTTCCTGGTTCCATCTCCGACTCCTCTAATTGTGTCCTCGACACTGAACCCCTTTCAGAGCGACGAGTTGCACCGGATTCATTTTTCATTCATTTCCATTCTATTAATTTTCCCATAGATGTTTCAGAAAGTATTTACTATTTATTTAAAGCCTCGGACAAGCTATGAGGCCAACTCGACTCCTGACAAATCATGACAATAAACGCAATTCTTTGGGCTGAACAAATCATTTGAAAGAAGAAATAGAAAACCTCTAACGTTCTAATTAAAGCATCAAAACTTCTTTTTTTTTTGTCATGATTTGCATGGTTTCCACTGGTGCTGTCTCTGTGCGTGTGTTGTGTGAATAATGCAGAGCAACTTGGATATTATAGGTGCTGTACTATCCACACTTTTCCTGGGCTGTGTGTGCTCCAGTTCCTGTTGATTTCATTGGATATCATTGGTCATCTGACCAGTTTCATTGGCTTTCATTGGATCAAATCGACAGGAACTGTAGCACACACAGCCCAGGAAAAGTGTGGATAGAAGGAAAAGGTCCTTCTGCACACCCACAGTGGACACTGTCTTGCTTGGAATTCAGACCGTCATCCGGCATGCCTGACGAATCCCTCATGACACTGCAGTTTTACAATTACAATTTAGGCATTTTTAGGATCTGAGGATCTTATAGCGACTCACGACTGCAAGAAAATGCATCGTTATTCAACCATTTTCTGTAGCCATGGGTTCCAGCCCGATTCAGCGGATCTGAAATGTCACTTCAAAGTGACATTTTAAGATCAGCGGAAGGCAGCAAATCAGGTTGGAACCCAGGCTATATACATTGTCTGACCAATATGCAGAAAACATAATGGTTATTGCCATGGAACTGACATCTACTATAGTACAACCACTTAAAATGTGCTGGTAATATACAGTAGGCCTGTAGCCTACTAGTAATATTAGTTTAGATGACCTGGGGCACCCAGGGCTCTGTATTTGGTCCACTCCTTTTCCCCCTCTACACCAAATCTCCTCCGATATACAAGCTCACTCTTTCCCCTCAGTCCTTTAGCTGTAGATACGTACGTTTGCTGCTACATTATCTTAGATTGGATATCTTTGCTGAATGTTCGCCCCAGAATGAGGACACTACAGGGTTGCATGATAAGAACATTTCCACAGTATGTGCCTGCAAAAAGCAAGCAAGGGAACCCACCTGCTACAGCATAAAACATTCAAATGCGAATGCAGATGCATAGAGAAAAACTGTGCAAACGTGCGTAACGGTATTTCATAACATCAAACCTGCATTGAACCGGCCTTAGAAGGATCCCTGGCTTATAAGACAAATATGTCTTAAAACATTATATTATACTATAACTAAAAAATATATAGATATATTTTCATAAATAAAATTATCTTTCACTCAATAGAAACTGCTCCTGTCACAAGTTGATGATGTCATATGTCCATATGCTCTAAGCCCTATGGAATGTATGGAATGCATATGCTAATAAAAAAACAACGTAATACTTCCTAAGGATAATATGAGCATCAAAGCAATATTATACTTTAAATACTTTTTATTAGCACGTGCATTCCATATAATTCCATAGGGCTGGGCCACACATTATGACATCATAATCTTGCAACAGGAGCAGTCCCTATTGAGTGAAAGATTCTCTATTTATGAAAGATTAAAGATATTTTAGTTTTTATTTTAGTTATGGGCAAGTACCGTATAATGTTTTAAGGCATATTTGTCTTATTAGCCTTTTAAGAAAACACACATTTGTGTTACGGCTGAGATATTCAACAAAACCTTTCTAAGTTTAAATATTTGATTTTGTCTCTCTCCAACACATTGTGACTGTCTACTGACTGTCTGTCATCGCTTTAGACCACTAGGTCACTTAATAGTTTGAATACATGTAATTAATGATGACTCGTTCCGGCCATTAAGTGGCTTCTGTTGGTAATTGTACTCTCAGAATAAATGTAGCCATCTTTCATTTTAATGTACAGTATATGACAAAAGAGGTGCTACATTTGTGCGTTGTGATAACAAGCTTGGTCCACCCACAATGCATATACAGTACGCCTTAGAACATCTCCACACTCCAAAATTACCCCTTTCAAACCCCTCAGTAGAAAAATAGTAATACATGTGGAGTAATTTTTTTCACATCTACATAAATAAATGAAGGGACAGGTCATTTTTAACAGTCTGAGTGAAGCAAGCATTTTCAATGTCACACAACACTTTCTAAAATAGTCTTTTCATTTTCGGTTTATGTTTTGTTATCAGGAACACGATAATGTGTTGTTGGGCATAGTAAGGATAACATTACACGGCCTGTTAAATGTGTACAAAAAACAAACAAACAAACAAACAAACAAAACGTCTTTACAAGTCTTGTGACTATAGCCCTTTGCCAGAACCAGGGTCCATATCTCATCACCAGTCATAAACCCAACTCTTGCGCTTTCATTTGTACCAAAAATGTATCCAGTATTTGCATATCTTAAGTGTATTTCTTTAATGTATTTCCTAAATATTTCCTAATGTATTTCCAGGTATACTGAAACTGAATGTTATTTGAAGTGGTTCGATTGAAAAGTGTGCGTGCGTGCGTGCGTGCATGTGTCTGTGTGGGTGTTTGATTAGTCCTATAGCCTAGAAGCTTTGCAGTGAAACAGCAGAGGGTGAGTTGGCCGTGGTGGGGGATACGTTATAGCCAGTTTAGCAAAATTAGCCACTAGCCGCTTAAGTTAGCCAGCAGTTGCGGTATACAAAGTCAGCCAGCGCTTTATTAGCACCTAGTTAGCAGGTAGCCGCAGTGAGTATACGACAGTGCGCTTTGTTCAGCCCCGGCGTAGCTCGCTATAGTATATAGCCAAACACGCCCTATTAGCGGCCCACGCTAATGTTACACGTCTTGCAGCTGGGGTCTTTCTTGGCGTTGACGGTCGACAGGCTCATGACCTGACCGCTGATGCGCGCCACCGTTCCCAGGGCGAGGTCCAGCGGCTCCGTGTAGATGACCTCCAGGATGACGTCCTGGGCGTGGCGAAAGGTCAGCGAGCCGCCGCCGCCGACGCCGCCACCGCCGCCACCGCCCGCCGCCTCCTCCTCCACCTCCACGCAGGTCAGGAAGCGGTTGTTGGCTCGGTCCAGGGCCGGCAGTCTGCCCTGGCAGAAGCTGTCCCCCTTGGAGCCCCGCGGGGCGAGCACCAGGATGACGTAGTGGTACGCCGTGTACATGCAGAAGAAGTCTCCGAAGTACAGGTTGGTGTCGGCGTTGAAGAGGGCCTCCGCTCCCACCTTGGCACACACAGACAAAGAGTTGAAATACGAGGAAATAATAAATGCACCGAGTCTCTGTATAGGCATGCAGTGTCCGGCGTCGAGACTATATCGGACCAACGGTTGTCCGTATAAACCGCCCCGAAAAAGGCCTCCACACACAACCCCCCACAGGGCGTGTATACTTCGTATGCATTCACAACTTGCATCGCTCCTAGTATATGTCCCTCTAAGACCCGCATTAATTTCTACTTGCAAAAAATTGATTTCAACCTTACTACTACTTTGTACTACTAGGACTAAAGACTAAAAAATATGTAAAAAAAAATAAAAAAGTAAAGTTTGATGAAAAATGTATAATAATTATATAATAATATCATAAATTAATAATTTACATTTGGGGGATATCTTTCACAATAATGAATAAAACATGTTCTAGACATTCTAATGATCACAAAAAAATACATATATTACAATTATTGTACCTACTTTTATTAGGGTAAAGGTCAAAAGTCTTAGGTTAAAAAATGTTCAAAATCGCACAGAGTCCAGACATTTTTAATTTGTGTGAATTTCAGCCTCTGTGGGGGGTATTTATATGCAAATATCATAACCAATGGCATTGAAATGGCATTGAAATGAACATCACTGATGACGTTTAGGTGAAAAAAGAACAGAAAAAAAAAAGAAATTTAGTAATTAATTAAAATAAAATTGTTGCTAAAAAGCAACGCTG